>NC_142946.1:25925453-26094203 GCF_046866305.1 Octopus bimaculoides
TTTCCACATAAAATCAAGAGGGAACTGAAAGTAAGCGAATCTAACCAGGGGATTAGCAGGGTATATGTGACTGTTCACACACACACATATATATGAGAGTGGGCTGAAAAGTTCATATGCTGACTATGAAGGAGTGATGCTAGAGCTGGGAAATCTGTCGTGCATTAATTTCAATTCTCATTAATGACTGTATTGTGACTGTTCAAAGAAGACTTCAAAAGTAACCAGTCTTGAAACTGGACAAAATTTGGCATTGTGGTGTTATCAAGTACCTGAAAAAAAAAGGGTTTAGTTCCTAATGACATTCGTGCTGACATGGTTGTTACATTAGGGGATGATGCTCCAACATTACCAACAGTGCAAAAGTGGCCAGTTGAATTTTGGACATCCTGCAACTGCTACCACTGTGGAAAGCATTGATCATGTTCACCACATAATGGTGGATGAGAGAGTCAAGAATATTCTGCACAATGAACTTGGCATGACGAAGGCCTCTGCTCAGTGAGTGCCACATCTTCTGACACCTGATCGAAAGTGTACCAGGCTATTCTCATCACAGGAAAATCTAACATTGTTTGAGGCAGATCCAGCTGGTTTCCTTGGATATTTCCTAACCCAGGATAAGTGTTAGCTTCATCATTTTGAGCCAGAGACAGAGACAATCCATGTAGTGGAAACACCCTTCCATCTACAGGGAAGGTAATGGCCTCAGTATTTTGAGATGCAAAAAAGCATTAGGTTTATTGACTATTTTCAAAAGGGCCACACCGTCAACAAAGAGTACTGTGCCAACTTGCTGAGGCAGTTACAAAACGCTATCAAGAACAAACATTCGGGAAAACTGACAAAAAAGGTCTTGTTTCATCAGGACAATGCTTCAGTACACAAGTCTTTGTTTTCAATGGCTACTGCGTGTGATTGGATTTGAACTGGTTGAGCAGCCTCCCTAATCTCCTGATTTGGCTTCATCTGTTTCCCAACACGGAAAAACACGAGGCTGCGAACCAGAATCATGGTGGTCATATCTGCTGTTGATGACTTTTTTGACCATCAAGATGAAAGCTTCTTTACCAATGGGATCCAAGTACTGAAACTCCAATGGAATCCAAGTACTAAAATACCAATGGAAGAAGTGTGTAAACTGCAAGGGGGACTATAAACCTCATTTGGTCACATTCCATGAGAGTATCTTGGTCAACCTATGAAGTTTTCAGCTGACCCTTGTGTATATCAAAACAGGTGGTTGGAAAAATTTTTTGGTATTATTTATTCACCATTACATGTCTCATTTGCTAATAGGAATTACAAATTTGTAAATGTAGGATAAGCAAGTAAGAAATTTCCTAGTAGAAATCCTTCAGACAGAATTAAATATTACAAAATTTACATTTGGATGAAGCATTTATATATAATTAATAACTGTGGAACTAGAAATGTAGTTTACAGCATAAGATGCATAGAAATTGCTTGTAAAGACATGAGCATGACATACATAGGGGAGACATCTCGGAGCATTTCGGAGCATTTCGGAACGACTAAATGAACATTTGAGATAATATGACAACAAAAACAGTCCTCCATACTCTACCAATATATCAAGGACCAACATGGAGGCAACCTGAGCCAACTTGACATCTGCATCTTATCCAAGCACCCAAAGGACCCAACACTCAGACAAATACAAGGAGTACGTCCTCATAAATGAAACTTCCCCAATACAAAATAGGAAATATACATAGTAGATATACCCCCATACCCACAGTTTACACAGGTAGAGTACAATAGTCAGTGGGCTGTTATGTAGATAGATGTATGTGTGTGTATGGGTGTATATATATATATATATATGCACATGTATGTAAGCATATGGATATGAAAGTAAACAGATCGATATACAGACGGATACGTATATAGGTAATATGAACAGACAAGCACACATACGCAAATGAAGACTGAAACACATGACCATATATACACACACGCTTTACTTCACACAAGGACACATATGGAGACACACATCCACACATATGGAGATGCACATCCATATATACAAACACGGCACATAGTTGCAAAACACACACACACACTCAGACATGCACACACACACACACACACAAACACACAAACACACACATACATAAAAACACACAAACACGGACATGCAACATTGAATATGCAGAATACATACATACATAAATATATACATATGCACACACACATACATGCATACCCACATACATACATACATACGTAAATGCATGCTTGTATAGGCACACACACACACTGATCCACACATATGTGCACAAATAAACAAAAAGGAATGCAGTGTGAGTAACGTAAAGAGTCAAAACTATTGAAAAGGTTGCAAGACGCAACGAAAATTTTAGGAAAATATAAAAGAAATAAGTGGAAATTTTACCTGTGAGTGTATTAAATTATAAGGCACCAAAAGAGAATGACTCTCCCCAGACACAACAGAATATGCTTCAACACACAAATCACATGAATCTTGCAAACCAAATCCAAAAACGAAATATATATATATATATATATATATATATATATATATATATATATATTATATGCAACTCTCTTACTATTAGAAACAAACCTCATTTACCTTTTGCTTCATTACAGGTTCCTTCATGTGTAATGATCTCCAAAAGCTGCATCTTATCAACAGGTGAGAAGTAATGCATTCCAATTACCTTTCAAATAAAATATAATTAGAGAGTAATAATTCATTCTTCTACACAGCATATTATAATATCTATTATGAACATTCTTAGAGGATTATACTGAATTCAAAATTAGTATAATTCTATTATACACCATGAGATAAAAAGTTGTGTTATTTTAAAGTAAAATACATAATTAAATGCTATGTATGTAATATAATAAACATACTTGAATATGAATGAAGTATGTCCCCCTGCTCATAACACAAGATAATAAACATAGCTTTTAATGTGCAAAACAATGTTGTATCTATCATCGTATGTCACATTGAAAACAATACTTATGAAAAAGTCTGCTCTAAAGCAAAAGAGCCAAGTATAGCAATTTAGAAGTGCAACTGTTGTCCTAAAACAGATTGTCTCCTCTATATATTGCCAACATAATATAGCAAAAAAATGTTTCATATAATAGTCTACCTCACCAAAATCTCAACTCCTGATATTTGTAGTATTTTTTTTTATTGTTCACAACAAGCAGCTCCATATTTATGTGATCTAGTAATTTTTACCAAACTCTTTAATGAAGACTATCTACTTAACAGAAAATTAACAATCAAACATTTGATCAAGATTTAATGTCTTTTCCTAAAGAACAGCTATGTAACAATTTACAGTTCTTTCAATGACTTAAATCTTACTTTTCATATACTTTCCCCCTTCCTCTATTCAAAGAAAACAAAGCACCACATACCATTTCAGGCCTTTTGCTTGCTTTTGCAATCTGTGCAATAGGGAGAGCAGATGTATTGGTTGCAAAAACACAATGTTCTGGGATATACTGAAAAAGATTTTTTTAAATAAATTAAGATAATTATAACTAAAGCATGAAATAAAAATAATTATAAATAAAGGATAAAATACAATTAATATTTTTTAAAATCTCTGAGTGAGAGGAATACAGTAACAGTACTGTATAGTAATGTTAAAATGCCAACATAACATGGCAGTCCTGTAAAGGACAATGTTACTGTTGTTTTGGCCTCAGGAAAACATCTTTTCCAGCTGGCTAACGACACACAAGCTGTGTCCGTATATAGCATTTGCAAGGGAGTTTCATCACTAGCTGGTGATTGTCTCACACCGAGGATGGATAACATCCAGAAACCTAGGTCTATGAGCATCACATAAGGCTAGAGATGGGAATGATGACCTCCTTTGCAAATGCTATAAACAGACACAGGTTGTGTGCCGGCCAGCTGGAAAAGATGTTTTCCTGGGGCTAAAACAACAGTAACATTGTCCTTTACAGGACTGCAACGTTATGTTAGCATATAAACATTACAATTAATATTATAAAGACAGTTGAAGCTGTTACTATAAAATCTTGAATAATTACCATTTACCCTTTCAAGTTTATGTCAGTTATATTCATAATAATTTATTACAAGTTTTATAACAGTTGATCTGTAATGAGTGAGGTTTACAGATCACAGCTGCTCAAAATACTATAATAGTCACCAAATTTAACAATTCTATCAGTAAATCCAATTAAAACAAAAAACAAACCAATTATTTTCATAGAAAATAAAATCTAAATTTCAAAAACAGGTTTTCTGATCATTATTTTGAGGGGATGGAAGTGATGTCAATTGCATAACAACTTGTTCATCACTTTTCAATCATGTTAAAACACTGTTTTTTTATAATAATAATATGATCCTTTTCTTTCCTATTTAGTCATAATTACTAATACCATATGGTTATTCTCATTAGCTAAACCCTTCATACTTAGCAGGGTTACAATGTTGAAATATTTTACATGAGTTTACAAATATTACAAGCATCATAAGGATAATGAGTCCAGGTATGGATTTTGCTATGAAGTCACAATGGGGACATTGATGATTTTGATTTGGCCTGAAATTAGACAAACATGTCTGTTGATTATAGGACATAATTTTTTTATTGTTCAGTTTAGCTGCATCATGACATGATTTATGCCACTAAGATTGATCTAGGCAATAATTTTCCCCAAAATAATAATAATAATATATTAAAAGGACTGACATAACTCCTCACAAAGGTAAATAGACAATACAAAGAGTGTAAGGTGATTGCAATAGATGTTTTATTGGTTGAACAATATTTTGACAGTTAGCCTATCTTTGTCGACTTCAAAATTGCTAATCATGTCTTCAATTTTCAAGTTTACAACTGGCAAAAAGAAAAAGATGCAGTGCCAGGTTGTGGCTCTCATGGCTTCTGATCTTAACTGATTGGAAGTGTTATCATGTACATGTTTATCTTGGTATAAATGATGGGCTACAGCAAATATTCTGCTCAAAGGGCCAGTCCTTTATTTTTTCTATAGTTTTCATAACCGAATCCAACATCAGCCTGAGGTCTAGGTCTCTGGGTAGCTTTTTCTTTCTTTTCTTTGGTCCAGTGGATTTCAGGATCTAGGGTTTACACTGATTTATTGAGCAGTAATACTTGTATAATTTATGGGACATTAGCAAGAGCTCTCTGCCTTCAGGCAAACCTTCACACAAAATACTTGTTCCAATGCCCCACTCTAAAATTAAAACTTTTTGGAACTCACTACTTTTCATATAATCAACTGGAGTGAATGGAAGTTTTAAGAGAGACAAGAGATTTGAAAAGGAACCAAAAGAAGCATGGGCTGAGAGAGAGAAATGGAGATAAAAGAGTTCAAGAGAGTTCAAGAGAGAGAGAGAGAGAGAGGGGGGAGAGAGAGAAAGAGAGAGGGAGAGAGAGAGAGAGAGGGAGAGAGAGAAAGAGAGAGAGAGAACAAAATTTTTTCACCAACAGAAAATATAAAAAAGAGAGTCATTTACTTTTTCAATCTCTTGGATAACTTTATGTTTGACGTTGAGATCTTCAAATACAGCCTCAATCACCAGATCAGAATGTTTCAAGTTGTTATAGGACAGGGTTGCATCAAGATTTGATAACATTTTCTCAGATTCTAAACTGAATGTGTGAAAAGGAAAATTACTTGTTGTTTAATACTCAGAGTAATTCATTACATTTCAAATTTACATTTTTATATTTTGCTTTAAGTACCACCCATTCTGTCTGCCAACAATACCTTCCACCTGTTTCATCCATCATATTTTCCACATTATGTGCCACTCCCACTCACTTCTGTCTGTATGTATGCTATCCAACATGACTTGCATCTCTGCATCTGTCAGCTAACAGACCTTGCATCTGTTGTATATGCTATCTAATACATTCTGCATCTTTAATGTGATTCAGCAGAGAGTGATTTCTAAGTCCATTTTTATGATAAATGTTTGATAAAAATATTTAGTGTACGGTTTGGTGGGTGAGACCCAGCAGTAATGATAAGAGGAAGGGAAGCATGCATGTTGACTAGTAATGTTATCTAGGCTGTAAGTTCAGAGTAGTAGGAACCATACTCTTTTACAGGTTTCAGCTCTAAGGTTGTGGCCATGCTGGGGTACTGATTTTAAAAAAATTTATTTTTATTTGCAGGCTTTAAAAGAGTTCCATGTAAATCAGTAGAAAAGACATGAGCAAGCAGATTCCAGAGGGTTGATGTTCTGGGGAAGACAGACTGAGCACAGTGGTTAGTGTGAGGCTAGGTGGGATTGGATGATAGGTGGTGATGAGAGGTGAAGAGCAAGTAGGTCAAGGATGCCTGGGTGATGGAAGTATGAAATCAGCCAACTTTATAGAAATGAATGCATGTCTGTAGCCAGATGTTGCTGCATGTCTATTAATAATTGAACACTAATCAGTCAAGTGACCTTTTCTGGACATGGCCCAGGATGTCTGTGTGCATAGCAGCAATAGCAGTATTGTTGCAGATGTGGGAGCAGTTCTCCATTGTGGGCCTCATTTGAGCCTGGTAGAGTGTCAGCAGCTGCTAGGGGTTATACTATTTTCTGACCCTGTCCAGCTGCATCAGCATTCTAACTATGCTGAGCATTTTCTTTACCAAGGAAAACTGTTTGTTCGTAGTAAAGCTCAATGTTTGGGGAGATGTAAGGGATCTAGCTGAGTGTTGCTCATATTAAGAAAGAGGTGCAGAACAGTGATATTTTCTTCAGTTGTTTTATTGTTAAAAGAGAAAAGGTTGACATAGTTCTACTGGAGGATGCTCTCAAAGTCTGCTTATGGAATAAATGCAGGTTAGGCATGCAGTATCTAGGTTGCATGTGGATGATGCATAGCTGGGGAAAGTTAGTGCATAAAAGCATGTGCTGTTGGATGTGAAAGTCTGTAGGTCACTGGTCTATCGAAGAAAAAGAATGGAAGTGAGAAATGAACGCTGGGTAACATCAGAATTGATTATGAGTGGGGCAGAAAGAGCTCCTTCCACACATGTTGCTATCAGATAGGAAGCTACTGAACCAATATATAAGAGATAGGTGGAGTCCATAGGTGAGATGTTGTCAAAGATTTGCATGCCAGACATAGTTGAAGGCATTGCTGATGTCTAGAGCAACAACATTGCTTTTACTAAAGTCAGAGGGATTAGTGGTGAGTGACAAAGAGAGACTGCTTTAAAGCTGCATAATTTGTGGTGTTGTGCAAATCTGCTCATGAGAATAGATTAGTTAGAAATGGGGTCTGCTAAGCTCTCTTGACTTAGCTATATTAAATGAAGACAAAGTCAGATGGGTGTCATGGTTTAGCTGTTATACAAGCAAGCCAGCAATCTTATAATATCACTTTTAAATATTTGAGCTGACAGGATTACTAAGTGATTATCCTAGACAACACTTAAATTTTAAAAATAAAGCAATAAAACTAGTGATTAATAATTAATCTTCGCTAATTAAACTACTTACATTACATTATAAATACTTATTTTAAGACCAAAGATTATGTTAAACATAGTTTTGATCAATGAACCAGGCTAAAAAGTTATTATGATGACATAGATCAATCTGACCTGCAAAAACAAATGCTTCAAATATATGGAAAAATCACTCTACAACATTTATTAAAGCCACTACAACTGTTAATAAATATTAAAACTGATATACCTGCTGATTTTTTTCTTTTTCACAGAAGTTTGTAATCCTTTTTGTATTTGTTCAATACCTCGGGAAAGGCCAGTTTCAGACATGTCCTTCATCAAAACATTAAAACCCTTATCAATACTCACTTGACAAATACCAGCTCCCATGAGACCAGCTCCTAGTACACTAACTGTTCTGAAAAAGCCACAAAATATTCAAGGTACAAATTTTTATACATAAAAGTATATTGTAAAACATTTGAATAACAGTCATTAAACTTTAATAACTGTAATATAATAATGGTTTTATAATTCAGTTTTCATATTCTAATTGACCTGAAGTGAGATACCATCAAAATATCTGCTAATAGATATTATTAATACTATATTTCTCCATGAGCCATTAGAACAATGTTTATCTCTGGTTTCTGTACCATTAAGAGACAAACTTCCTCTTGGATAGAACACTAGTTTTTCTGAGATAACATTTTTCATGGAGAAGAATTGAAGTCTGTATTGCAAACTACTGGAACACATCTTATCTCTCTTAGCTTGTTTCAGTCACTGAACTGTGGCCATGTTGGGGCAACATCTTGAAGAGTCTAGTATATATTGTATTGGTCTCTTATACTGAACCGTTAAGTTACAGAAACATAAACAAACCAACATAAACATAACACATATGCATTATATATATATATATATATATATATATAGGTGAGCAAAGATGTAGGTACACTACTATATGTATATATGAATATAAAAATGGAAGAAAAACGCAATAGAGGATAACAAAACATCCGGACAGATAGATGATACAAAGGCAGACAGGAAAAACAACAATTAGAGTGACAGGAAAACAGGACGGGTCATTCATGGCCTTCTTTTGCCAGTTAAGAGACCAGATGTCCTTACAGTTTCAGTCAGTTACACTTGAGGTTGTTCGATCTGGTTGCCCCCAAAAAAGTCTAAGTTAAGAGCATTAGATTTTTTTGTAAGAAAGTTGGTGAATGTATGTGACAACAAAGACAAAAAACGGAGAACATGGTACGCAATTACGAATACAAACAACAAGAATATAACAACAGGTGTCTTTTGACTGAGGACGAATCAGATTGAGCTGGCGTGTATAAAGCGAAAGCTTAAAGGCAGGAACGTAGGAGATATTCTGCCAAGGTCGACTTTGTCTTTCATCCTTTTGGGGTCGATAAATTAAGTACTAGTTGCTTACTGGTGTCAATCTAATCGACTGGTCCCCTCCCCCAAAATTTCGGGCCTTGTGCCTAGAGTTGAGTGGTTGGCGTTAGGAAGGGCATCCAGCTGTAGAAACTCTGCCAAATTAGATTGGAGCCTGGTGTTGCTATCTGGTTTCACCAGTCCTCAGTCAAATCGTCCAACCCATGCTAGCATGGAAAGCGGACGTTAAACGATGATGATGATATATATATATATATATATATATATATATATATATATATATATATATACACACACACACAAAGCAGGTTTCCACACCGTTTTCTTCTACAAAATTTACTCACAAGGCATTGGTTGGCCCAGAATTATAGTAGAAGACACTTGCTCAAGATGCCATGCAGTGGGACTGAACCTGAAACCACATGGTTGTAAAGTAAGCTTTCACTTTTCTATTTTAATGGCTACTGCAGTCGTATCTACTGACAACCAGATGAATTGAACCACGAAAAGCTAAATGTCTACACCACTGGAGACCATGAACTGTCAGTTGATTGCTTTGTTCTGTATTGACTTGGCCATTTATGCTCCAGGTAACAGATATGAAAATAATACAACTGACTAAATTTTCAGAATTAACCAACCAGTAAAGAGAAATATACATCAGATACACCAAAAAGTAAAAATATATGAAATAAGAAATCAACATTTTTACTTAATATCCTGCAATGTATTCTCTCATATTTCTGTAACTACGAAACAATTCTAACAGCAAAATTCTTTATCGCACACCTCTAGTTGATCTGTGAAGGTGCTCTTTTTTTATTCTAGAAACTATTTAACAATTTCAGCAATACACTAGGTTCTTTGTTTTAAATTTCTTTTGTAAATCATAGGCTCTTATTCAACTCCTGTAAAAAATATGATGTCTTATATCTCAAGCTGGTGCTTCATTTCGCTTTTATAGCATGAAGCAAATACTAAATAAAACTACTCCCGAATAGAATATCAGGCCTTACACATAATTCCAGAGGATTTAGTGTTTATTGTAGATAAGTGAAGACTAAATTGTTCTGCTTGTAGCAAGTATATGTTTATAGCTTGCTTGTCTAAGCTTAAATAGGCTTGTACACTTGTTTTTTCTGCAAGTGGTCAGATGACCCAACCATGTGATGGGTTATACATTGATCTAGACTCTCTGGTTCTCATCCCATCATGTGAAAGACCAGCTGAGTGTGGGAAATATATACTTTTTCCTGGGAGCCTATCATCAGTTCTATAAAGAAACCTTTTCCACTATTTCTTTGCACGGTCAAGTTTGGATCTTCAGCAGGAGGGTTTGCACGGTCAAGTTTGGATCTTCAGCAGAGAACAATTTTATTTTCACAGGTATCCTTCAACAAGTACAATTGTTCCTGCATTCCAGCAGAAGTTATAAGTCATATTTGTTTTCCTATTCTACATCGCATACATTATCATTATGTACCATCTGCATGTTAAACCATTGTGTATATATTCTGACTGTTTCTTCAAGATGTATTCCATCAGCTTTACCGTGTTAACACTTTAACAGGCTGAATAAATCGTCACATTTTATCCTCCTGGTTTTCTGTTATTCCTTTATCTACATGCACATGTATATTGGAACTCAAACCAGCTGTATCCCTCAATGCAACATCAACTGTTAAATGCTCAAAAATAATATCAACCTGTGATTTATGAGCTAGTTACCTGATGCCTTATCTACACATTCTAAGTGTCCACAAAACGAACACTTTATAGTATGTTTAACAAATTAGATGTTTTTTAATACCTTAAAGGTCCTACTTACTAGTTTAAGTAAAGAAGAATATTGATATCACATAGCTAGAAGACATCCTCACAACTTATTGCAATTTCTCCAGTTAATCTTATATGTCCAGTGGCAACCAACTTCATGTTGATCACTGAATTCAGCAGATTGCGGAAAATTTTTTATCTTTCTAATATTAATATTCCTTTCTTTTGTTTCCTATTTTTTTTTAACCTGTTTTACATAAATCTTTCACACTTGTAAAA
Organism: Octopus bimaculoides; assembly: GCF_046866305.1. Classification (NCBI taxonomy): domain Eukaryota; kingdom Metazoa; phylum Mollusca; class Cephalopoda; order Octopoda; family Octopodidae; genus Octopus; species Octopus bimaculoides. The sequence continues at coordinate 25,936,401 of NC_142946.1, forward strand.
GCAGCATTTGCATATTTGGATATTGGTATACAAATCTCAGGAATAAGTATTTTTACAACAGGCTAATCTTTCTGCTATTATCTGCATAGCTGTGAAATGGAAGAATAGTCGGACAATAATTATAATGAATGTATGCTAGATTTGATCTTGCAACCTTGCAAGCCAGCTCTGCAGCCACATTTAATTGACTTCTTAACCAAAACTAACAGAATACAAAACTGTTCAATCAAAATGATAATTTTGAATTCCACTCAATGAGGCCCAGCCATACTAACAACTAATTTGGTTTCACTTTCTGTTGAGGCTAAACTAATTCTAACCAAAAAAAAAAAAAAATCATATGCTTTGATTTGGAAGTGGAGACCAAAAGAAAAACCTATCACTGGAGACTCACTTTGAAATACAGTAATCCCTCAATTATCACAGGTGTTATGTTCCGAAACCCTGCGGCAATAGGTGAACCGTGATATGGCAAAGGATTACTGTAAGTACAAGGAAAGACCTATTTAATGAAGATAGAGAACTCCAGAACCAAACAAAAGTTTGGAAAATATATTTTTACATTAACTCATTAAAAAATGAAATTCTAGTGACTTGAAGCTCACATAATAGTTGGTGATCTATCTCCCAATGTAACTAATATCATACATGGTCCTCTATTAAGAATGGCAAAGTTAACAAAGAGAAAGAATTACCACAGATATAAAGCTATTATTAAAAAAAACATACTTGGCTTCTCGTTTTGGTTCTCCAAATCTGTTTTTCTTTGTTGCAGTCTGCCCGTCATATAAGCCAATAAGAGCCTGGCTTTCTTTTGTCATGGAAAGAAAACCAAATTCCTGTAAAATATTAATCTCTCATTATTATTGTCACCAACAAGAAAAAATATAAAGAAAAGAAATATAGATTTATTTCCAAGTTTTTCCCATTGAGAGTAGTTTCTTCCTCTCTTATCTGACACTAAACTATTTTTACTGTCAACTACAACTGCCTTAAAGCAGACTCTGACTCAAGACAAGTTTCCTCAAACCATATTTTGGCTGTTAACAACAATCACTGACTTTTATCATCCTAATTAACAACTATCTTTAAATAATTATTAAGTTTTCTTTGACTTTGGTATACATGATATCCAAATAGTGTTGACTCACCCCCCGTCTTATCACCTAATAATCAATATTAACTACAAGCTCTCATGCAGGTGATAAAATATTGCTTTCTTCTCTAAAATCATATTGTTCCTATCCACTGCTAATATTGGTTTCAAATTTTGGCAGAAGGCCAGCAAATTTAGGAGAGGGGGTAAGTTGATTACATTGACCCACCCAGAATTCAACTGATACTTATTTTATCAACCCTGAAAAGTTGAAAGGTAAAGTTAACCTTGGTCGAAGTTGAACTCAGAAAGTAAAGACAGACAAAATGTTGCTAGGTATTTTGCCAAAGGGTTAAAATAAAAGATGCACCACTTCTATTGAACTACAAACCTGATAAAACTATATGGAAGCAAATTTATTTTTCTTCAGAATTAAGAAATATTTGTTTTAAACTATTGCTGACACAAAATTTTCTTAATATGCAGCTCTATGGATTATTTTTTTTCATTTTTCATATATCTAAGATGGTTTTATTTCCTTCAATAAACTCTTTCAGGAAAAGTTCAAGAATCCAACCAAATCGTGATAGTGGGTTTTGTCTCTTTCTCTTTTATTGATACCATATAAACAAGGTCATTATTATAACACATAAACAGTAGTTAGTCTTAATGTAGTTTTGTTTGCTTTTGATTGTTTTTTGATTGTGCAATCATTCATTTAGACAACAACAGTCATATAACCAGTTAAAAAATAAAGCCAGTCCTATAAGATGAAGTAAAGTTTGAATTTCTGAAGCTTTAAAGTGGCCCAAATCTTAAAACTTTATGATTTTTATAATGCAATATTAAAAGAGTCAATAAATGGTAGTATATATATATATAAAAAGACAGTAAATAATGGTTTAATAAATCAATAACTTACCTTAGCTTCAACATTATAGCCAACTTTGAGACCTTGTTCTAAACCTTTTTTTGTTACCTTAATGACAGAAAATAAATATTTAACATAAAATTTAAAAACAAATAATTTTATAAATCAAATGAGTTATCAAGTTTTACCCAATCAAGATTGATCAGATCACCCAGTCAATTCAAACTAAACCATTTACTAAACTTTATCAATATATTTGTTGAAAAGTAATGATTCAAAGAGTTTTTAAGAGCAAAATGCCTAAGAGATGATAATTTGAAAACAAAGACAATGCATATTGTTTGAGAGTGAAAAAAGTAAATGTAGAAAAATCAGAGAAATAATATAGAAATGAATGTAGATCATGCATGCTGATCCCATCTGAGTTAAGAAAGCAGTGGATATTAAATCAGTTGTTTGCTTTCTGGTTCCCAATTTTCTATTTTTATTAATATAGTAATGTGGTATCGGCCCTCTGCCTTCAAATGTAACACAAGAAGCCATTTCTTTGTTTAGTTTCTTCCAAAATCTGAGTCACATTTCATCAATTTAGCACTGCAATAGTAAAATCTAACTGTTGTGGTAGGAGCCTATTTTACAACTTGTTTGTTTAAAAATTCTTCAAATTAGATACATTTTCAATGTTTTTTCAATGTATATATATATATATATAAAGTTGTATTATTTGGAACATTAATTTAATAAGACACAATAATGAAAACTATTGAGAAAAGCAATATTGAGGTATTTATACAGCAGGTATCAATATGGAAAAGCCAATAGAAAAAGTAGGTCAATTTTTCTCTATTAATCATCAAACAGTGAATAACATAGTCAAGAGGTGGACAGAAGAAGGGATTTGCTGAATAAAGAAGAAACCTCAGAGGTTGCAGAAATTTTGTGAGGGAGCAAAGAGAGTAGCTTAATTAAACAGCAAGTTGCAAATGTCAGAGAGGTTATGAATCCTAAGGATATGTTTACCGTATTGTGTAAGAACACCTTTGATATGAATGAAGAGTTGCAAGAAAGAAGCCAATGATTTCATAATCTAATAGGACCAAAAAGGTCAACTGGACTAAAGTGTGATGCAACATGGATGTTTTGGTCATCAATAAAGTTGTCTGATGAAGGTAAATTCTATCAATTTCTTTCAATTTCCATCTACTAAATTCATTCAAAAGGCTTTGGTCAGCCCAGGGCTATAGTAGAAGACATTTGCATAAGGTGCTAAATTACGGGAGTGAATCCAAAACCAAGTTATTGACAAGTAAACTTCTTAACCTCATAGCCATGCATACAACTAAAGTGGATTGCTTAAAGCTTCAATCTTAATCCAACAGAAAATATATGGAGACCATCTTAGTAGAAGGTTGCAAAGAAGAGTGTCAAAACTTACATTAATTATAGAACTGAAAGAAGCACTGACTAAAGAATGTATTAAAATGGATCCATGTGTCATCATAAATCAAATAAATCATGCCTATCAGGTGAAAGCCATGATATTAACTAAAAGAGGGCCTGTTCATTTTTGGATAGTTCTTCATAAAATTATTATGAGTTAATTTAATGTTTTATCACGCAGGCTAAAAAGTTATTATGATGACATAGATCAATCTGACCTGCAAAAACAAATGCTTCAAATATATGGAAAAATCACTCTAAACACTATGCATTCTATCAAAAAATATGAAATGCAACAAGAATCTGCATTTTCAGTTTCCCCTACAAAAGTGATCAATAAAGACAATAGAGTTACATTTTATTCAGAGAAAATAGTCAAACAAATTGCTCCAGTCAATGAAATAAAAAGCAAAAAAATCAGAAACATCAAAAGAAATTATCCTTCTTTAAGATACTGTTTTATTTAGGCAATCAAAGCCAATATAAGAAGAGGAAAGATATAGGTGGTTTAACGAATCCCTGTATATCATTAATACTTATTTTACCAAAGCTAGGAAAGTGAAAGGTGATGATATGAAGATGAAATTGGGTAACAATAAACCTAATGTGGAAAATGTTCTAATTTAGTTTTTCACCATTTCTATTTGATTTTCGTTTTACTTAAGATTGATGGTTTATAAATTAAATTTTATCATCAACTTCTTTTCAGTGTGTGCAAGTTTTTGTAAAGGAGAGGATAAAAATCAAATGAATCAATCTAAATACTTTAATGATCTTTATTTCACCATCTCCAGAGAAGAAATAAAAACACAACAGGATTTTAAAACACCAAATTAGTTACTGTGCATCTAGGTTGACACTCTACTTTCTTAATATTTAAAAAAAAATTCTTTTACTTGTTTCAGTCATTTGACTGCGGCCATGCCGGAGCACCGCCTTTAGTGGAGCAAATTGATCCCAGGACTTATTCTTTGTAAGCCTAGTACTTATTCTATTGGTCTCTTTTGCCAAACCACTAAGTTACGGGGACATAAACATCCCAGCATCGGTTGTCGAGTGATGTTGGGGACAAGCACACAAACAAACATACACACATATATGATGGGTTTCTTTCAGTTTCCATCTACCAAATCCACTCGCATGGCTTTGGTTAGCCCAAGGCTATAGTAGAAGACACTTGCCCAATGTACCACACAGTGTGACTGAACCCGGAACCATGTGGTTGGTAAGCAAGCTACTTACCACACAGCTACTCCTGTGCCTATGCATAAACATTGATTAACATTTTTAGAAACTAAAAAGCTATTAAGAACTTACATCAAGGATTTTCAATGGAGCAGGATAGAGACCCCCAGAGAGTTTCATCACCTTTGATCTTGCTTGTTTAAACACAAAGTTTCTTCCAAATTCATATTGCAATATTTGATCTGTTATTTCTAATTCAGAAACATGAAACAGAATATGAAAAATGAGAGCAGAAAACAGTGAACATTTATTTTTCAGAGATACAGATTGAAGTTAATTTGAAAATAAATCAAAGTTTAGTTTTTCATTGCCCAAATATAAAATAGATCTGTGTGTATGTGTTTATTCACATTCTATGCGAAAACGGCTGTGCAAATTGCTTCCATACTTGGAATGCATGAATAATTTGACCTTGGATACATAATAGGGTCTTCAGTTCACTTTTTTATTAAAAATAAATAATATTGCTTTAGATATATGATTCACTTCTTTAAAAAGGTTTCTCAATATCAACTTCTGGTATTAATGTAGCAACGGCAAAGTTTTCCGTTTTCATTTGCGAAATCTCTCACTCTCTATTTTAATGCTTTCATTTCAAGTTTAAGTTCACAAATTTCACTTGAACCCGCATACTTTGTTAATTTCCGTAAAAAGTTTTTATTTATTTACTTTTTGTGTGCCGTGTACAGCTCTATGTATTTGTAGTCAGTCACACATACACATGTGTTTTTGTATGTATGTTTGTATACATTTATGTATGTGTGTGAGAGAGAGAGAGAGAGAGAGAGAGAGAGAGTGAAAGGGTGTGATGTCATGTATACGGACATACATAAATACACATGCATACACCTTTTTTGTATGTATGTGTGTGTGTGAGAGAGAGAGAGAAAGAGTGTGCCAACACACTCTCTCTTTCTCTCACACACACATCATCATCATCATCGTTTAACGTCCGCTTTCCATGCTAGCATGGGTTGGACGATTTGACTGAGGACTGGTGAAACCGGATGGCAACACCAGGCTCCAATCTGATTTGGCAGAGTTTCTACAGCTGGATGCTCTTCCTAACGCCAACCATTCAGAGAGTGTAGTGGGTGCTTTTACGTGTCACCCACACGAAGGCCAGTCAGGCGGTACTGGCAACGGCCACGTTCAAAATGGTGTATTTTATGTGCCACCTGCACAAGAGCCAGTCCAGGGGCACTGGCAACGATCTCGCTCGAAAATCCTTACACATGTCACGGGCACAAGTGCCAGAAAGTGCTATCCCGATTTCGCTTTCGCTTGCCCCAATAAATCTTCGCAAGCTGAGTATATATATATATATATATATATATATATATTTACACACACACACACACACACACACACACACATATATTTACATATATATATATATATTTATATATATATATATATACATATATATTTACACACACACACACACACATATATATATATTTACATATATATATATATATATATATATATATATTTATATATATATATATATATATATATATATATATATATATATATATATATATATATATATATAAAGATGTAAGGTAAAGTCTACATTAATTCACATATTTGTTTTCTTGTGATTTACTTTGCATTTACTTCGCATTGTTTTGGCCTTACCCACCTTCTTTTATACAATATATTCTACACAATGCTTCATAGTAATTATTATATTTATTATAAAATATAGATGATCAATATTCTACAATGAAGCAAAGACGAATACAGGTAGCCAGAGTCAATGTTGAATTCTGCAACTCTTATCTCTATCAAATATGCTTGAAAATATATAAACAAGGTTTAGATCTGCAACATACACTCTTATGCAGAATGGTAGTCAGCAGATAAATAAAACTGATGAAGTTGTGCAGTATGACAGAGGAAGATACATCAGTACCAATGAGGTTCTTTGGTGCATCTTCAATTTTCCCATTCATGAGAAACACTCAGCCATCATTCATCTGAGTGTCCATCTAGAGAATGTCCACAGGGTTAACTTTACAAAACAAACAGCCTTGCAACAAGCACTTTCTCCAAAAGAAACTACCCTTACTGCCTTTTTCAAGTTGTGTCAAGTAGATGAAGAAGCAAGAAAACTCCTTTACCCACAATTACCCAAGTATTACACCTGGAGAAACAATAAATGGCACAAGAGGAAAAATGGGGCTGAAATACTTGCAAGAGTTTACAGTGTCCACCCAAGTCAGGCAGAATGCTACTACTAACAGTTCCTTTTGCATGAAGCACGTGGTCCCAAATCATTCCAAAATTGAAGGGGGGTAAATGGTCACGTGTGTGAAACTGATAGGGAAGCATGCTATCAATAATGATTTCTTTTAGAAAATGAGCAGCATTGACTGAAGCATCAGTATCAGATTCTCCAAGAAAACTTTGTAACTATTTTGCAATTATATTGACCATGTGTCAACTTGGCAGTCCCCTACAGCTTTGGATGAAACAATGTGAGGACTTAAAGTATGCAGTTCAACAGGCAAACCCAGATATCAATATTCATTTCTCTGAAATAATTTTTAACCAAACACTGATTGAAATTGAGGATCAAGTTTTGACCATGGGAGGCAAAAATTAGTAGGAATTGGCTCTGGATTGCCAAAAACAAACCATCAAATTAGTGATTTAACTTCAAGAGGCATAGTAAGAGAGAGAAATTATGACATCACATTGATGCTCCTGGTGATACAGGTAAAACATTTGTAACAACATTGCTTCTCTCCAAGGTAAGGCAACAAAAAAGAATTGCAGCTGCTGTAACATTGTCTGGCATTGCTGCCACCATTTTTCCAGGAGGACAAACAGCTCATTCTGCTTTTAAATTGCCACTACACCTGGTCACAAATAACAATCCAATTTGTAACATAAGCAAAGGTTCAGATTCAGAAGTGTTGCACAAATGCCACCTGATCATTTAGGATGAATGCACCGGGTCATATAGAGGTGCAATGGAAGCTCTTGATAAGACCTTACAGGACATAAGAGGTAACAATAAATCTATGGGAGGAGTTACATTAGCTTTATCAGGAGACTTCAGATAGACATTACCAGTCATTCTGAGATGAACAAGATTGGATGAAATAAAAGCATGCATTAAGTTTTCATGTCTTTGGAATAAGTACAGAAATTCCCCTTCAATACTAACATGCAAGCTTACATGGGGACCAATGTGCAAAACATGGGGACCATGTGCAGAACACTTTTCAACCTGGCTCCTCCAATTAGGAAATGGGAAAGTACCATTTGATGGGAATGGTGATATCAATTTGGCTCATATTGCTATCATGGTGAATTCTCCAGCTGAAATGAAGAACAGGGTATTTCCAGACTTAAGTATTAATTATAATTTACATAAATGGTTGTGTGAAAGGGCAATTCTTACTCCAAAAAATGAGACAGTAGCAAGGATTAACCATGAATTAATGAATAAGATTCCAACTGTCATTAAGTTGATTCAGTCCTTGATGAAAATCAAGCTGTCCATTACCCAACAGTTCCTTAATTCTCTTGAGCTACCTGGAACTTCACATAAACTTTTTCTGAAGGTAGGAATCCTAATAATGCTTCTAAGAAATCAAGATGCTTCTATATTACGCAATGGGACAAGGTTGATTGTGAAGACATTATCACCTGTGATAACAGCTACCATCATCACTGGATGTGCCTCTGGGGAAGAAGTTTTCATTCAAAGAATTCTAATCAAACCAACAGACATGCCTTTTGAGGTTATTGCTTATATAATTATCATTTAGAAAACAACAGGTTTGATGTAAGTTAATAAATAGAATAAACTATTAGGTTATATAAAAAAAAAATACTTCATTGGTTATATTGAATAAAAATATACTTACTGTCAGTGAGATTTTTCTTTCTTGGTGCCCTTTTACCACCATTATTTGCAAGATTTCTGATAATGAAAATTAAATATTTATTTCTTTAGACTAAGAACAAGGACAATATTTATAAGAGAAGAGATTATGGGAATAAACACAGAATACCGCCAATACATCAATACCTTGATTAATGAAATCAATATGTCCCACATTTATATGTTAACATTTGTAGAAGGATATAACTGATTGAAACTGTTTCATTTTCTATCCTATGGCTTTTCCTAATTACATTTGGACACAATTTTTCTAAATCCCAATGAGACATATACATTTAACTTCCTAAGCATCTTAAATACCTTTATTGCATACTTGATATAATTTCTCAAGAATTCTTTTATAGGCTGATGTTTATCATCAGCCACTGATAACAAATGACTTCTTCAATTGATTACAGTTTTATTAACAGTGGATTACAGCATCTTGTTTCAGCGGATTAAATAAATCTAATGCCTTCTGCTAGATAGTCACTTGGTTGAGTAGAGAATAATGCCTTGACATATCATCCAAACATTTTTATTTCATATGTTCCATGATTTTACTGCACCTGCATGTCAGTTTAGAAGTAATGTAACACTTACTTGACTTTTGCATGGCAACAGTTTCAGATTAAGTCATTATAATTTTTAAAGTTGGCAGGTCTTAATGATTCTGCAACAACACCTTTCTCCCCTAACTATTCTTTCCATAATTTTTACATTGGTACATAATGATATAGCTTTACACTTGTATGGTATGATGAGATAATAAGTGTACTGGATTTATTAAAAAAAAATATTATTTGCATCATGTGATAGTTGCATTGGGTTGCTGAATTGGTATCCTGATATGTAGACAGAACTCTCAAAGGTAATATCGTGCAACCACATGGAAATCATGAGATGAGAGATGAACAAGCCGGCAGCCATAAAAAGGGGAATTACTGCTACACACAAGAGAACATTACCGGGGATGGTTCAGCGGGGTTCTCGAAAAGTGAGCTGTGTAACTTGCAGTTACGAACATTCAACATTTGTCCTTGTTGTGATGAGAGTTACAACACCCCACTTGTGAGAGATAACCTGGTCTGAGTAAAGTATAAATAGTAATGATCTGAGTGGGCTCAGAGTTCAGAGTTGAGCAAAGTTCATGTTAGTTCACAGTGAAGTTGGTTAGTCCATAAGGAATATTGACTGTTGGTTTGTAGAGAGATTTATTTAGTTTGTTACACTCTTTTTACTGTTGTCTGCTTTTCTTTATTGTACATAATAAACTGCATTAGAACATCTGGCAATGAGGGTTTTGAAGCTCACGTAGGTTATTTAACAATTTGTTCATGATACAACTTGTTAAATAATGGAAGACATATTAGCTTCCATAGCATAGTTGCAAAAGTAACAAGAAGAGCAGCAACAGGAGTTGCAGAAGCAACTATTACAGCAACAACTACAACAACAACAATTATTGGAGCTATATTCAAAGAAGTCCAAAAATGAGGCAAGTTCATTTTCACCAGACGGCATTTTGAACTAGATTAATGAATTAAGTTATAACCCAGAGGAGGGTACAAATTTTGCATTGCATTACAGAAGGTATGAGGAGATTTTTAAGCAAGATTGCAAATCATGGTCAGATGAACAAAAAGTGAGATTGTTATTGCAAAAATTAGCTCCGTTAGAGCATGAATGTTACTGTAATTTCATATTGCCCAAAAATCCCAATGAAATTTGTTTTAAAGAAACAATAGAATTACTGTCTAACATATTCAGTGATAAAACTTCTCTATTTAACACTTGAATGGAGTGTTAGAATATAACAATAAAAGAGAATGATGATTTTATCACATACACAGGAACATAAGTGGGCTGGCGTACCTTTCCTTCATTGGACACTAAACTCCGCTTGCGAAGACCTGTTGAGGCAAGTGAAATCGAAATCGAACTAAATTCGACGACTGGCACCCATGCCAACGTCGTCTCCTTCATTGGACACGAAACTCAGCTTGCGAAGACATGTTGGGGCAAACGAAAGCGAAATCGTGATGGCACCTGTGCCCAGTGTCACCTTCCTGGCACTTGTGCCAGTGGCATGTGTAAAGATATTCGAGCGAGATCGTTGCCAGTGCCGCTGGACTGGCTCCTGTGCAGGAGGCACGTAAAATACACCATTTTGAGCGTGGCTGTTGCCAGTACCGCCTGACTGACCTTCGTGCCAGTGGCATGTAAAAGCACCCACTACACTCTCGGAGTGGTTGGCGTTAGGAAGGGCATCCAGCTGTAGAAACTCTGCCAAATCAGATTGGAGCCTGGTGTAGCCATCTGGTTCACCAGTCCTCAGTCAAATCATCCAACCCATGCTAGCATGGAAAGCGGACGTTAAACGATGATGATGATGATGATGATGACAGGAACAGTCAACAGGATGTGTGAAAGTTTTAAACTATAAGAACTTACATCTGGGATGTTCAAGTGTCTGATTTTTGTACAAGGCCTTACAACAAATGAAGATACAGAAGTTCAGGCAAGAATTCTTTCTAAATTGGAACAAACGAACCAAGATTTAACCTTACAGTCCATAGCAGAAGAATGCTAAAGGATAGTAAACCTGAAACATGATGTAGAAAAAATTCAAGACTAGGATTCCTCAAAAATACAGATATGCTGACTGGAAAAGTACAACTAAAAAAGAGCGCCATGTCCTAATCCATGTAATGGATGTGGGGGCATATATTTCAGAAAAGACTGTCCATTTAATAATCAAAAATGTTACAGTTACAAAAGGATTGGTCACTATAGTTCACCCAGCAGAACAAAATTACGAAAGTCAAACCTTAAAAATCCTAGAGTGCTCTCAGCAGAAACAAAAATCGACTCCCAAATAAGAAAATTCGTACATGTAAAAATAAATGGAATACATATTCAATTGGATACTGGAAGAGATATTTCAATAATAAATATGGATGCATGGAAGAAAATAGGGAAACCTATGTTGAGAAAAACAGTGAAATCTGCTTGTAGTGTGAGGAGCGACAAATTACATTTCATAGGCGAAATATGGACTAATGTCACATTTTAAGGGAAAATATGCAAGACAAAAGTCTTCATCATTAAAAATGCAACCAATCTGTTTGGAACCAATTGGGTAGAATTATTCAATTTACAGGACCTCCCTATAAATCTCTATTGTAAAAACGTAAATGGTTGTCTCTCTAAAAATAATTCATCTGAAGAGTTAAAGAGAAAATTTTTTTAAACGTTTCTGCAAATACTCTTGCACAAACTAGGTCTATGCACAAAGACTTAGAACTCATGGTCCAAGATACATATTGACTACACCGGACCAGTGAACAGTGCATACTATCTAATTGTTGTGGACAGCTATACAAAGTGGCCAGGGGTATGCAGATGTAATAAACCTACAGCAAAGACAACAATAAAGTTCCTATTCAAGTTATTTGCTTGATGCGGTGTTCCAGACACATTAGTTTCAGATAATGGGACACAATTCATGAGATATGAATTAAGAAATTTCTGCAAAATACATGCCATAAAGCCCATCTTTACCCCACCCTATCACCTGAGGTCAAATGGCAGGCAGAAAAATTTGTCGACACATTCAAAAGAGCTCTAAGAAAAGCTAGGAATGAACTAGATAATGATGAGGCACTAACAAAATTTTTGAGAGTATATAGAATAATGTCAAATCCAAATACTAATTCAGGAATCACCAGCAGAGTTAATGTTTGCATGTAAAATAAAAGCAATCTTTGGTAAATTATTGCCAGGAAAAAATACATATAAAGACAAAAATACATTTGAAGAAAATACAAGAAATATTACAAAACATTTTGAAGCAGGAGATAAAGTTCATTTTAAAAATTACAAAATGGTAAAGAAGGTTAGGAGGATGGCTGTGTAATCAAAACATTAGGTAACATGTTGCATTTAATTAAAGGACAACGTTCAGAACATAAGAGACACCTTAACCAGTTACAGATGAGACATACAGAAGAACGAAGGGTAATACCAATGGAAGTCTTCTTCATGTTTGAAGTGCTGGCACCAAGAGATATTGAACCCTGTAGAACTAGCTTCAGAAAATGAAAACAGACTGAATATCTGGAAGTAATACCTAACAAAAAAGATATTAAGTTTACAAAAGAAAAAAAACATGGCCGTGTGGTAAGAAACTTTGCTTCCCAGCCACATGGTTCTAGTTTCAGTTTCACAGCATAGCACTTTGGGCAAGTGTCTTCCACTATAGCCTCGGGCTGACCAAAACCTTGTGAGTGGATTTGGTAGACGGAAACTGAAAGAAGCCTATGTATGTATGTATGTATGGATGGATGGATGGATGGATGGATGTATATATTTGTGCGTTTGTCCCTCTACCATCATTTGACAACTAATCTTTGTGTGTTTACGTCTCCATAACTTAGTGCTTTGGCAAAAGAGACTGATAGAATAAGTACCAGACTTACAAAGAATAAGTCCAGGGGTTGATTTCTTTGACTAATAGGCAGTGCTCCAGCATTGCCACAGTCAAAATGACTGAAACAAGTAAAAGAGTGCAATCTATTATTGCATTGTAATGTAGCAACGAGATGGTTCCTTAACAGGAGTTCCAAATTTAAGGAAGAAATTCCAGAAACTGCCAAGCAATGGGAAGGTATATTATATTGATTTGGGTAGTTAAAATTGAATATTAAGCTTTCCTATAACCATTAGTGGGTCTTGACTTTAATTCATGGAAAGCATGGAAAATAAAATGTTGAATTTTTAACTTCACATTGATAGATCTTACTTTTCCTTCAGCACCATTGTGAATTAAAGCTGTTGATATACATCTTATTTCTGGCTGAGATATTTGAATATCATGTGATAGATGAACTCTTACCTTAATAACAACATTCTCATGAAGAGAATATCTGTGAAAAATTAAGTTGTTTCACTCACTGTCATAGAACTTGTTTCTTGGGGAAGTAAGGAAGTCATGATTATAAATTCAAATTCTTCTACATAGTCTCTATGATATATCATCAACACATTCAAATACTCTTAATATAGCATATGGTACATAAGTGAAACAAAAGACATGTGCACCCCACCCCACCCACTCAGCCGATAAACTGCCACTGCACAAGCCATAGTATCACCCCTGTTTGCCTCTTGGACATATGCACATGCATGTGACAAAGAAAACATCCTGTTATTAGAACTGTGAAATGAACAGCTCCATATACAAGGATTTTTGTTGTTTTCTAGAAATGAGAGGATGGCTACAGATATTAATGGTTATTGATAACAGTATTAAATATCTTGTACAAAAGTACATAAATAAACATATATATTATACATTTTACAGATGAAATAAGGGAGTGTTGCTGGTTAAAATGTTACTGGTTAAAATGAGATTTTGTACAGAAGAAATATAAAATGAGATACTGGTGTATTTGTTTCATTAACAATCTATACAAGATTAAACAAAAAAGTCAACCCCAGAAATATCTGAACTTTGACAAGACACCTTTTCCTTCAAAGATTACATACAACATGAAGTTTTCAGTGGGGATCTTCATGATTCCAAGGTAATATTGATCATCCAACTGTTTTTGTTTAGTTATTAAAGCTCAATGGATTTGAACTTGGAATAGTGAAACACTGAATTAGATAATAAAGAATTTAATAACATTCTAATTTAAACATCAATTACTGAATAAAATTTATTGCAATCTTTTCTTCTTTTTCCATTATACTGGCAATGTGTTTGTCAAACTCTTCTACTTCTGTAGTACTGTATATATCATATAGTTGCTTTCTTAATGTTTTACTCATATTAGAAATAACAGAAATCCTAAATAATACCTAGCAGCAGCAACAGCAATCTTCTCTAAGTATGCTAATGTCCCATCTTCAGCACTTTGTAATCCAGGACCTAGAATAAAGGGAAAATATGTTACTGGATTTAAATGACTGAAACAAGTAAAAGAAAAAAAAAAAGAATAGTTTAATATTTTAGATAATATATTTATTCTTTTATTTGTTTCACTCATTTGACTGCAGCCATGCTGGAGCACAACCTTTAGTCAAGCAAATCGACCCCAGGGCTCATTCAATGTAAGCCTAGTTCTTATTTTATCGGCCATTCTTGCCGAACCGCTAAGCTACGGGGACGTAAACACACCAGCATCGGTTGTCAAGTGATGTTGGGGGGACAAACACAGACACACAAACATATATATACATACATACATGCATATATATATATATATATATACAAAATGGGTTTCTTTCAGTTTCTGTCTACCAAATCCACTCACAAGGCTTTGATCGGCCTGAGGCTACAGCAGAAGACATTTGCCCAAGGTGCCATGCAGTGGAACTGAACCTGGAAGCATGTGGTTGGTAAGCATTATATTAACATTCTTATCTCAAACTCATTATTTACTGGAAAATAAACAAGAAACAATTTGCGACTTCTCAGGCCCAAAGGATGCTGAAAGGGCCGTCTCAATTATACAATATCTACAAAAGTTGTAGACTGGCAGAAATAATAAGCTACTAGAGAAAAAAAAAATATTGTTGTACAATCCCACTGTGCCTGATTTATTTTCCAACTTTCTGGGGGGTTGGTAAAATAAATATCAGCTAAGCTCTTGTTCAATTTAGTAAACTATATTTCCCCCCTACAACTTTATAACCAATAAAAGAAATGATATGCCAGACATACAATGCCTTTATTAAAGAAATTATTCAAAGCTGCTTATCTATATAAAATTATTCAGATAAATATCTCCGCAACAACAAAATTTTAAACATGTATAAGTGAAGAACATGTTTGTGCGTGCACACACACACACAAATACAGTAAAAATATTCTACTACATGAAAAATCTTATTCAAAATAGAAAATGATAGTGGAATATTAAATAAAGTAAACTTAGAACATTCGTATAATAAATATACACTTTAATGACAATATCTGTACTCTACAATATAGTGACAGTATAGTATAGCTGTTTAATAAAGATAAAGGTTATCTTTAAAATAATGACAGCAATCATTCTCTTCAGAAGCTCCATGCTTTTCTTCTCAGTAACACTATGCAAGCAATTACACTTCACTTTGATTTATGTACAAGGACATTTATGTGATTTATGTGTCAAGGACAATAGCTTTAACTTATATATTCAACACCAACTAGCTTCTGAAAGAAATAGTTCCAATGTAACTATTTATGTAAATATGCCATATTTCTATTTAATTTCACATATAACTGGTTTCATTTTTTATAGGAACCATAGTTCATCAAGCATGTAACCAAATAGTTTATTCAGAAAGAAAAGTTTCAGGAGAATCTTTTGCTTGTAATGTTACTACTAAAAAGTTTGGATTTCTTAGCTTCAATAGTTTTCAAGATACACTCAAGTAATAAATCAAGTGAATAATATGGAGAAATAAAATATTATACAATACTTTGATTGTTGGATATGTTAGATGGGATGGTGGGGTTAATGTCAGTGGTGCACAACTAGAAACAAAATCAGTACAAACTGTAGATAATCATTGCCATCATTATCTAAGTTGATGGTCATTTATTTTTATGGTGACATAGATTTAATGGATCAGGGATACAGCAGATCATCAATGAATTCATTCTTTTATCATCTCTTCTGTGATATCCTGTGTACTGAGATTTGACTTCACCACTTTCAATGCCACCTTCCTTACAAAGTAATGTTTACTACTCTGTACTAGACATATGCATTACTTTCTCACCCAAGACTCATTACGCACCCTCAAGATGTGAAACACTATTGATACTTGACTTACCAAGGGCATCAACAACTTGATCAACGAGACCCATCTTTTTAGCTTTATCAGGTCTAATAGTTTTCCCTGTGAGCATCATATCTAAAGCATTTGGAACTGAAATCTGAAAATTAAAAAATAATAATAAAAATTACTAAAAATTGTCATAAAATATTCCTTCACAGTCTACAATGAAAATCATGATTTGAAATAGAAATTTGCTTCTTAGTAATTCTGAACATTTCAAGAACTAAAGTTTAGATAGCAATCATTACATAACTATACATTGGTGAACATTTACAATAACAGAAAGAGTGTTCAAAAAGGGGTTTGAACTTGTAATCATGTAGTCATTAACCTCACAGCTTCACTTCAGAACTTCTAAATAACAATGTCTTAGATTAATATTTGGAAGAATATATAGGGGAAGGTGTTCTTGATTAAAATCCCAATATATTCCAAGTACTTACTTTATCTATAGATATAAAACTGAGAATGTGTGTCTGTCTGTGTGTGGTGTGTGTCTGTATGTGGGCATCACTAAAATTCCAGAACTACCCAACCGATTTCATGCAAATTTTACACATGCCTTACTTAGGGTCTATGCAGTGTCATGTGCCAAATAAATTTTCAATTCTTGCCTAAAGCAAGCCTGGAGCAATATCTTATCTCTTACAGTATTTCAGTATTACGTGTCAAAAGTGAAACAATAACATGTCTATTGTAATGTGAGGTAATACTTTCAGTTTAATACTTTCAATATGTATATAATATACTAGCAGAGATATCTGGCATAGCTCAGGATTAAAATGGTATAGTTTTTTATTGTTTTACGTTTTTCGGTAATGTGACTGTGGCCATGCTTGAGCACCGCCTTCAGTCAAAGAAATCGACACCAGAATTTATTCCTTGTAAGCCTAGTACTTATTTTATCAATGTTTTGCCAAATGGCTAAGTTATGGGGACATAAACACAGCAACATCGGTTGTCAAACGATGGTGGGAGTACAAACACAAACACATAGAGATTCATCATCATCATCATCGTTTAACGTCCGCTTTCCATGCTAGCATGGGTTGGACGATTTGACTGAGGACTGGTGCAACCAGATGGCTACACCAGGCTCCAATCTGATTTGGCAGAGTTTCTACAGCTGGATGTCCTTCCTAACGTCAACCACTCAGAGAGTGTAGTGGGTGCTTTTATGTGCCACCGGCACGAAGGCCAGTCAGGAGGTACTGGCAACGGCCACGCTTGAAATGGTGTATTTTATGTGCCACCCGCACAAGAGCCAGTCCAGGGGCACTGGCAACGCTCTCGCTCGAAAGTCCTTACACATGCCGCGGGTACAAGTGCCAGAAAGGCGATGCTGGGCACAGGTGCCATCACAATTTCGCTTTCGCGAAACACACATATGTACATGTCTACACATACACACACATACACACTCATATATACCCATGCACGCATCACTACGCTCATATATACATTTCTACACGCACGCACACATACGTGGATATACAAAACGTAGTTTATACGCACATGCATATACATGTGTGGAAAACATATATACAAGTAAAAACACATATGCAAAAATGCACGCATCATTATGTTCATATACACATCTCTATACGCACATACACATACATACGCGGATATACAAAACGTAGTCTATATGCACATGCACATACATACGTGGATAGATGTATATACAAATAGAAACACATATGCAAAAAACATAAACCGTAAAACATGCACATTCACCACAAAACTTGAATATACAAATGAGTTATATCACATTTTCTGATCAAAATATAAACTATGAGATGCCAGTGCTTAGATCTTGGGTGCATCCAGGTGGTTTTATATTTTTTTTTCTGCTTAAACTCCAGATTGTTGTCAGTGCAAAACGTCGAAAGAGCTACTCCGTTTTTATTACATTTTCCAATCCCATGTCAACCTAAAACAGGTCATGAAACATAGTCCTTTCCAACTCTTGCATTGAAATCTCTCAATATGACCAGTTTGTCAGAAATTGGTACTTTCCTCACTAATTGTGCTAGGGCATCATAAAACTCTCCTACAGTTTCATCAGAATGGGACGTTGGTGCATTAATGCTGACAATGGTAAGAAACCTACCTTTTGTCAGTTCAATACAGCATGACATGGTTCGTTCAGATATATGTATATATATGTGTGTGTGTGTGTGTGTGTGTGTGTGTGTGTGTGTGTGTGTGTGTGTGTGTGTGTGTGTGTGTGTGTGTGTGTGTGTATGTATGTATATACATGTATGTGTGTCTATGTTTGTACCCCCACCATCGCTTGACAACCAATGCTACTGTGTTTACATCCCTGTAACTTAGCTGTTCGGCAAAACAAACCACTAAAATAAGTACTAGGCTTACAAAGAATAAATCCTGGGGTCGATTTCTGTGACTAAAGGCGGTGCTCCAGCATGGCCACAGTCACATTACCAAAACAAATAAAACAATGAAAAACTGTGCCATTTTAATCCCGAGCAATGCCGGGCCTCTCTGCTGGTCAACACTAAAAGAATCACAGAGAGAATCAATCCTGACAGAGCTTGAACTCAAAATGTAGGAAACCAAAACTAAGGCCTTTAGTATTATTGTCACTATCGTCTACCAATTGATAAGCAATATAAACTTTATACCTACCAGCCGAGGTAAACGCTGGGTTCCACCACCTCCGGGTAATAATCCAAGCATCACTTCAGGAACTGCCAGACTAGTTTTTTTATCTTTAACTGCAATTCGATGACGACAAGCAAGAGCAACCTAAAAGGATACAAAAATTACACATAAACAGAGAACTTTTTTTCACACAAAACAGTGGACTGATTACTTGTCTCATTGCTGTTGTCAAGTTGTTGTCTTACTATAGCCAGAAAGAATACAGCTAGATAAGATGAAATAAACAGTCAAAAAAGACAATGCATTGCTTTCATTTAGTTCAAACACTTGATTCATACTTCAATAATTTCAAGAAATGACTAATTCATTGTATACTTTGCTTCAGCTTCCAGTTTAGAAGCTGTTGCATCAGACCAATGAAATTAGATTCATCCAAAGATCAGAGAATCTAGAAACCAATTCAATGGAAGTCAAAATTCCAACCTTATAATTGTCATTGTAAATCTCAGATCATTTATCATCATCATCATTTAACATCCACAATTCCATGCTTGCTTGGGCCAGATGGAAAACCTGGATGGCCAGAGTTTGACCGGAGCTGGTAAGGCCAGGGGCTGCATCAAGCTCCATTGTCTGTTCTGGAATGGTTTCTACAGATGGATGACTTTCCTAATGCCAACCATTCCATAGAGTGTACTGGGTGCTTTTGATGTGGCACCAGCATGAATGCATTTTATGTGGCACCAGCACTGATATCAATTCTGCTGTAGTGGACAGGTCTTCTTGAGTACAGCAATGTGCCACATATCACAGACCTTTGTCATCTCCTTCATAAGCTTCAATGTCTTAAAATCGGTCTTCAATACTTCATCCCATGTCTTCCTTGGTCTCCCTCTTCCACAAGTTCCATCCACTTTAAATGATTGGCACTTCTGTATGCAACTGTCTACATTCATATGCATCAAATGACTATATCATCACAGTCTTTTTTCTTGCACACTGCTTCTAATTTCTCTTATGCCCAACGTTTCCCTCAAACACTAGCACTCTGTTGCACATGTACACAGACATTGCACATCCAGTGGAGCATACTAGCTTCATTCCTTTCTAGCCATTCAGGGCTCACGTCTCACTATCTTGTATTGCTGTTTGTATACATACATCAATCTTCTGTTCACATGGAGAAGAGACCTTTGGTTACCAACAGAGGTAAAAACTCTCTGAATTTTCTTTATCCTATTTTTATTCTAGTGATTACACTTTCCGTGTATCTTCCCCTACAACTAATTAGGTCTCCTAGGTAGCAGAAACTATCCATTACCTCTAAATAGCCTCTGAAGTGTTTAAGAAAATCAATTACCCAAGTATCTGTAGTTTTTATGGCTCCTGTGCATCTTCCATATACAAACACTGCCTTCTCCGATAACCTTCCTATTATTTCACTGCACTTTGTGTGTCCATAGCTTGCACTGGGAACGCCATATGGAATTCCTGCCTACAGCTTTTCTACATATTGAACATGGCATTTACCTGATGGGGGAAGGGTCCTGTCCATTTTCTTGCTTACTAGAATCCTAGTCTTTGCTAAGTTAATCTTAAGGCCCTTTGATTCCAGGTTTTGCTTCCACACCTGGAATTTCTTTTCTAGCTCTGATATAGAATCTGCTATGAGAGCAAGATTGTCAGCATATAGTAGTTTCCAATCTTGAATTCCTCTGTTATGGCTTGAAGGAGGATGATGAATGGGAGGGGATTGAGAAACAAACCTTAATAATGCCTACTTCTACCCTAAATTCATCACTATACTCATAGTTAACACTCACCCGACTGACAGCACCTCTGTATATGGTTTGTACAACTTTCACAAGCTACTCATTTCACTGCACTTTGTGTGTCCATAGCTTACACTGGGAACGCCATATGGAATTCCTGCCTACAGCTTTTCTACATATTGAACATGGCATTTACCTGATGGGGGAAGGGTCCTGTCTATTTTCTACCCCTAACTTCCTCAGAGCCCACCATATCACACAGCGGGGTACTCTGTCAAAAGCTTTCTCTAAGTCAACAAATGCCAAGCAGAATGGTTTATTTTTGGTCAAATACTTCTCCTGCAGTTCTCTCTCTCTCTCTCTCTCTCAATATATATATACACACACACACATTGGGGCTTCTTTCAGTTTCCTCTACCAAATTCACTTAAACGAGTTTGGTTGACCCACAGATATAGCAGAAGACTTACCCAAAATGTCAGAGGGATTGAACCCAAAATCATGTTGTTGGACAGCAAACTTCTTATCTACACAGTCACACATAACACATAAAATGAAAAACTGATTGTATCCAAAGTTGAAAGAACACTTGTACAACAACTAATATACATTAAATAAATTACAATATTGATACGATGTTACTGATAAAAACATTTCCACATTTTCACACACACACACAATCATAGACCTATTATTTAGAGATGTGACTGCATTGGTTAAAAAAGATTTCAGCTAGCAGTATAGATGAAGTACTAAAAAAAACAATGTCAAGATACTAAAACTAGCTCCCAAATACTAATGTAATAGTAATGATTTGTAGGTACATGGTATTTCATTATGCAGCCATAAAATACTATAAAGTATATTAAATGTTTTTATAAGTGAATACCATGTTCTTCTGCATTAGCAGTGTGCTTTACATTATTTTAAGGTTATTTCTACAGATATTCTATAGAAATTATAGCCAGTACTGACTTTTGCTACGTTTTGTGTACGAGGTATCAGATGTAAACAAACAATGACTTTACACTACTATGTGTGGTGACTATTTAAGCAATGCGTTTGAGGATGATTAATGGGTTAGATAGGTACTGATGAAGGGACAAAATCCCCGAAATATGACATATACATCCATTACCTATCTTTCAATAAGGTCGATTACCATCTGACAGTAAATCAAAAGAACACAAAATTCTTACTCAAGTTACTAACAAAGTGATTCAGAGATCACCAGCTTTCTGAGCACTGCTGGGTCCTCTGTGTAAGACTGGGAAGGAGCTGGAGGTCCCTGACAATGATTTGTTCTCCACGGCAAAGAGAAAGACACATTCTCAGCAGTTAGACATTGCCAGGATATTTGAGCTCATCCAGCTGATCCAAGACATCAACAACAATCTCAGCAGGTTGATTAGAGTCATTCTTGAGCAGCTCATAGAAGAGTCTATTATTAGACATGGTGACACATTCAAGGGACTTGTGCCAGTGACATATAAAAAGCACCCAGTACACTTTGTGGAGTGGCTGGCATTAGGGAAGTTATCCAGCTGTAGAAACCAAGCCAAAACAGATGACTGGAGCCTGGTGCAGCTCTCCAGCTTGCCAGTTCCAGTCAAACTGTCCAACCCATGCCAGCATGGAAAACAGATGCTAAATGATGATGATGATGATATGATTCATGAGGACGTCATTTATATGTTTTACTTGATGAGTATTGAGCAGTCCCTGTCTGGCAAGACCTGACCTTAAGTTCTTCAATAACATGTAGTTTTTTAGTTCTCTTGAACTGCTGTATCACAGCAATGTTGATGGGAAGAAAGACTCATTGAGACTACTCTCTTGGGTGTCATGGGCAGCATGGATAGAGGCCACCTGATCCAGACATGTAGTCACTTCAATGGCTGTACTGGAGATTGTTATTAGAGTTGAGAGTTGTTTTCTTAACTGTTCTGTTTCTTTGATACATTGACATGTGAACCATTGTTTGAAGAAACTATGTCTTTCTTTCTGTTTAGTGGCATTGATTTTTCCATGCATTTCGTTTTGTTCTCAATTGTCTGGCATACTCTGTAGATTGCTCACATTGCATGTTGTTTGAGAGATCTCTAACAGCTTTTACTTGTGTTGATTAAAAGGCTGATATTAAGAGGTACAGGACATTACTTGGAGAGGAATGGAAACTGATATCTCTGCATGCTTATATGGATGGCATTAGTGGAAACAAAGAGTGAAGCAAAAATTCTCCTCCCACAGTTGAATGAGCTATTCCAGTAATATCAACTACATACCAAAGCCAAAAAGTCACAGTCTGTCCATAATACAGGGTCAGGTTATGGAATTTGTAATTTGAAGGGGATAGATTCCAATGATATTTAAGAGTTTAGGCCATGCACATGTATGTGTGAAAGTGTATTTGCTTGAGCTAGTATTGCCCCTCATCTTTATGCGCCTTCAATGATTATAAACAAAAAGTCGTCATTGTACAGGCAAATAACATCATTTACTTGCAGTTCACCATGAAAGTATGACTGGGCTTTTTGACATGACTCAACATATTGCACAATCTTTGTAAACAAAAAGCTCTTCATACAATATTGTTTGTTTCCAGTTCTCTGTGCAACCATATCGGGCAGTTTGTTGTTTAATAGACTAGGAGATTATTACCTTGCTTGGAAACAGGTGAGGGTTGGTGACAGAAATCATCATCATCATCATTTAGTGTGCTTTCCATGCTGGCATGGGTTAAACAGTTTGATTGGAACTGGTAACTCGGAGAGCTGTATCAGTCTCCAGTCTGTCTTGGCTTGGTTTCTACAACTGGATGCCTTTCCTAACACCAACCACGCCATAGAGTGTAGTGGGTGCCTTTTATCTGTCACCAGTATGGGTGTCTTTTATGTGTTACCAGCATGGGTGCCATTTATGTGTCACTGACACTGACAATGACTACAATTTCACTTGGCTTGACATGTCTACTCAAGCACAGCAAATTGCCAAAGGTCTCAGTCACTTGTCATCACCTCCATAATATTCAACATCTAAAGATTATAGAAAACTCTGATCCATGCAAGCATGAAAAATAAGACATTCAAATGATGATGATGCTTATATTATATGTTGTAGAAGTTCTTTTATAACCATTGTACATAAAGTTGCAATACAGAATAGATATATTATATTTGACTTCCAAATGGTTTAAGTGTCCCAGGCTCATATCCTATAAGCATACTCACCTACATTTCTATATGCCAGAAAGCATTACATCAGAGTTTACATTCACTCTATTTTTCTATTTCTCATACCTTGCAGTATCAAATTTTCTCCAGTGAGATGCAACAGATATTTTTGAGAGGAAGAACAATGCATTTGCTCACACCAAAACAAAATTGACATGATAATCTATACAATATGATTTTCAATGATCTGTCGGGATTCTTTTGGATCAATTATATTAATATTGTTTGCAAATATTTCAGCTGGACAATTGTGTTGATCAATGTTGCTAGAGTTAGAGGATTTTTTAAATTACTATTTAGGTTGCAGAAACAGAATTCTGTAACAAAGGTTGAGTAGTTGATGAAATGTTGCACGATTGAAGTATATAGTAGCTTATGCAGTTTTACAAACAGTAATCTTAATATATTTAGGAAAATCAGAGAAAACAAATAAAGTTATTGTCTGCTGTCACCACAAAAAATGTTGATGCTCATGCTGGTTATGATGATACTTATGATAGAGAGTGTGTGTGCTGTTAATAATAATGGTGACAATGATAATCATTAAAAACAGTTTCACAAATAAATATTAATCTCTTACTTCAAGTCCTCCACCTAAGCACGTTCCCATAATGGCAGCTACCACAGGTTTCTTGCTATTTTCTATTCGTTCCAGTATTTCCTGTCCTGATTTGCTGAGACTGGTAGTTTCTTCAGCTGATTTACATGCCTTCAACATACTGCGGGAGATCAAAACAGAGACTGAATCAATATTGATTTCAAATTTTGAAACAAGGCCAGCAATTTCAGGGGAGGGTGGGTAAGCTGATGACATCGACCCAAGTGGTCAACTGGGATTTATTTTATCAACCCTGAAAGGATGAAAGGCAAAGTCGACCCTGGCAGAATTTGAACCCAGACCATAAAGACCATAAAGAGAGAGTGTGTGTGTTTTTGTGTTGGTGTGTGTGTGCGCCTGTGTATCTGAAAGGAGTGTCAATGGGAAAGAGAAGGAAAGAAAGAAGGAAGAGTGAAAGAAGAAAGAAAACTGTGTTTACAGCTGGTCAGTTCTTTCAATGACAAGTTGATTCTTGGCCTTTAAAAATGGCAAAACCAGATGGCTGTTTCAGGTGGGACATTCTTTTACTAGAATGTGGTGATAGGAGATGTGGAACGTGTAACAATACCAACAACTACAAATACATAGAAAGTGGTTCCCACATAAAATTCAAGAACGGATCTATTTTTAAAATAAATGCAGATATGAACTGCAAAACACAAAATCTCATATACTGCATCACCTGTCCAAACTGTAAAGAAAATTACATTGGTGAAACGAATAACTCACTCTGTCAACGTGCAAGAATTCACAGGCAACATATCCGACAAGAAGAACTAAGAATGATTCCATTGAGTAAACATACTGAAAAGCAATGGAACTCATCATCATTGTTTAACGTCTGCTTTCCATGCTAGCATGGGTTGGACGATTTGACTGAGGACTGGTGAAATCAGATGGCTACACCAGGCTCCAATCTGATTTGGCAGAGTTTCTGTAGTGGGTGCTTTTACGTGTCACCTGCACAAAGGCCAGTCAGGCGGTACTGGCAACGGCCACGCTCACAATGGTGTATTTTATGTGCCACCCGCACAAGAGCCAGTCCAGGGGCACTGGCAACGATCTCGCTCGAAAATCCTTACACATGTCACGGGCGCAAGTGCCAGAAAGGGGACGCTGGGCACAAGTGCCATCCCGATTTCGCTTTCGCTTGCCCCAATAAGTTTTCGCAAGCAGAGTTTCGTGTCCAATGAAGGAGACGACGTTGGCATGGGTGCCAGTCGTCGAATTTAGTTCGATTTCAATTTCACTTGCCTCAAAAAGTCTTCGCAAGCAATGAAGGAAAGGTATGCATAAATGGGCTGGCTACACCCCTGGCAGAGGCCTTGGATTTAGGTCTCACTTGGCTTGATGGGTCTTCTCATGCACAGCATATTTCCAAAGGTCTCGGTCAGAAATCATCGCCTCGGTGAGGCCCAATGTTCGAAGGTCTTGCCTTACCACCTCAGCCCAGGTCTTCCTGGGCCTACCTCTTCCACGGGTTCCCTAAACTGTTAGGGTTTGGCACTTTTTCACGCAGCTATCCTCGTCCATTCTCGCCACGTGTCCATACTAGCGCAATCGTCTCTCTTGCACACCACAACTGATGCTTCTTATGTTCAGCTTTTCTCTCAAGATACTTACACTTTGTCGAGTATGCACACTGATATTACTCATCCATCGGAGCATACTGGCTTCATTCCTTTCAAGCTTACGCATGTCCTCAGCCGTCACAGCCCATGTTTCACTGCCATGTAGCATGGCTGTTCATACACATGCGTCATACAGTTTTCCTTTTACTCTGAGTGAGAGTCCCTTTGTCACCAGCAGAGGTAAGAGCTCTCTGAACCTTGCCCAGGCCATTCTTATTCTAGCAGCTACACTTTCAGCACACCCACCGCTGCTACTAACTTGGTCACCCAGAGACGGAAGCTATCAACATAAAAAAATTTTCCCCAAAGTTAAATGTTTGAAAGAGAAATAAGAAAAACAAGGAATACGTTTTGTATGTATATATGTGTGATATGATATATATAGTTATTTTTACTAAATTGATTTTACTAATTTGATTTTTCAAATTTACAAATATTATTCTAATATACTCTCATGCAGAACTAATAGCGAAACTATTAAACTGAAAGTATCTCACATAACAATAGAGAGATGTTATTGTTTCACTTTTGACATGTAACACTGAAATTGTATAAGAGATAAGAGATTGCTCTGGGTTCGCGTTAGGCAAGAAGTTGAAAATATTTTTTGGTCCAAGACACTGTATGGATCCTAAGTAAGGCATGTTTAAAATTTGAATCAAATCGGTTGGGTAGTTCTTGAGTTGTAGGGATTCACACAGATAGACAGACACACATTCTCATCTTTATATTTGTAAACATTAACCGATTTGGCTGGTATTTCTAGCACGTCCTGCTACCACTGAACAGATATTTGCAAATGTAAAACAATGAAATGAGTGCTCAACGCTGCATTGTTGGATATATAATTTCTTTATTTGTGAATTAAGGCTACCATTGGTTTCATGGTAAGAAAATAAGGAAAATATCCTAGTGTCTTAACAATTTTTCAAGCTGGCCACGTAGAGAAAGGTGTTCACTTCCATTTTGGAAAACAGTGTCACTTCGTTCACGGGATTTCTTGTAATTTCGCGTAAATAAAACAATGAATATCTTTTAGATATTTGTCTTCCTTGGATGTCTTTTTATTAAATTTTTTTTTGTGATTATTTTGTTTGCATCATTTGTTTTTGTTCAGGGCATCGTGTTCTTGTATGTTGAGGTAGTTTCATCATTGGAGCATAGTTCTTCTTTGTGTGCTATGTGTGTTTACATTTAAAAAAGGGGCTATCTTGGTAGGGTTACCCTCATTTCTGGGGGCCCTTTTTTGAAATATTTGAGTGTAAAATATTGCTTGTGTATGCAGGGAGAGAAGGTTTCATCCCTAATGATTAAGATGTTATCTGTTGATTGTATGATATTTAATTTTTCAATAATACAAAGTTTGCTATTATCTTGAATATGTGAATCCTGTATTACTGAAAAATTAAACATTATACTACAATCAGCAGATAAAATCACAAAGAAGAAATATGCCCCAATGATGAACTACCTCAACATACAAGAACACCATACCCAGAACAAAAACAAATAATGCAAATTACAAAAAAATTAACCAAAAGATAAATCCACGGGAAACAAACATCCAAAAGATGATTCACAAGAGTAACATCCCTTGATTCATAGTTTTATTTACGTGAAATTATGAGAAATCCCGTGAACCAAGCAAGACTGTTTTCCAAAATGGAGGCAAACACCTTTCTCTACATGATCAGCTTGAAAAACTGTTAAGACACGAGAACATTTTCCTACTTTTCTTACCATGAAACCAATGGTAGCCTCAATTCACCAATAAAGAAATTATATATATATATATATATATATATATATATATATATATACACACACACACACATATATGTATATACATATGTAGTGAAACTACCTATCGCCATTCTTCTCATTTAAATATAAACAAGCGCAGGCGTAGCGGGAAACCCATTCCTTGTCATCACGTGACTGATTATTAATCGAATCGGCAACTTCTTCGAACCGTTCCCGCCAGAACGCAAATTGACCAATCACAGCCCTTAATAAGGTCACGTGATAGTGTTTTTCTACTACCGTCTTGGAGCCCCCTGAACGCTTTAAATAGAGCAACTCATACCCAGCAAATTTGTCTCGGTTCAGTTTCTCTTTGAGATCTGTTCCGTGTACCACATGACAGCAGCAGCAGTTCCAGCGACACATCAACAGCTTCGTCCAACGATGACCACCAACGCCGCCGCCACATCAGCAACATGAGTCTACGACTACTAACCAGCATCATCATCTCCATGAGCAACACGATTCTACGATTACTACTAACCAACATCAATCTCCACCAGCGTCTACACAACTTTCTATGTACACCAAACTAAACCACCGTGGCACATCTCTCTCTTCGATTCTGTTAGGTGACTCAGCTTCACCACAATAAATAAACAGACAAGAGATTTCAGCCAGCGACGAACGTCTGTCCTCAAGGGCCTGGCATGGAAGCCAACATCACAACTAGTGATCGCACTGCCACACACGCCTCAACTACTTTCACATACAGACTCATCCTAATGTGTACTCTAAAAACTGGTATAAATGCTCACGGTTACTGACTCTCTTTTCTATCTGCTGTAATATTTCACATACACATACATGTATCACTTACACACACTTTTTCCTTTGTACGACGGCCTGTCTTTTATTATGTTCTTATATGTCGCATTCACACTCTCACATACACATACATCTTTAAAGCTACAATAAATATTTCTGTTATTCATCTAATACGGTTGTGGTCTTTCATTACTGGTCATCTATGTTATCGTAGCATAACATTATGTATATCATCTCAGATATAATATTTTGTGTTCGACCGTGTGATACATAAAATAAAAGGAGTCCTCTGTTTTCCATTCGTCACCATTTCTCCTTTTATGGGTTCGCACGATCGTTCTTACACATATATATACACACACTACATACGTCAAGATCACCAGCATTCTACCTCCCACACACAGCCCCTCGTTCCCGATCACCGTTTGTTATCTCCCCCTTTCTTAGCTCTCCTGAAATAAGAATTTCTAACTTCCGGTCAGTCATTGTTATGATCGGCCATTATTATGATTGACCGTTGACTGAACACTATTCAATTTTTTTTCTCCGTGTTTTTCTCCTTGTCTCCATATTCTTTCTGTTGAAGAGCGTAGCTCGAAACGTCAAAGACTTTCCGTATTCCCGAGCGTCATACTAATATATACTTTTGTTATTTACACCACCTGTCCTCGTCTGTTGTTATTATTTGTATATTCTCCTACATACACGCATATATACTATATCTATTGTTATTCAAGAATATTGCATTATCCTATGATTAACATGGCCTCTTTAGCTAGAACTCCTATTTCTTGATGATAAGATACAATGCTATCTATTTCTAACATTCCTCTGCCACTCAGGCTTGTGACAGTCAACTACTTGTGGCAAGTAGAAAATACAACCACATTCTGTATTTTCAATAAAATTAAATAACTTACATTTTGATTTTTCCATAGTGGTTGAATATATATTTCCTCTGAACTTATATTCCCTTGTAACTGCTCCTACAAATAACTCAACCATAATTAGATTTCCAAATGACTTGTATTCAGCAATGTCTTTATTTGTAGATGGTAAAGACTAACAAGCTGTTATCTTGATATATAAATCAAAAACACTCACTCCATTCTTGAATTACTTTATTTCTAATATGCTCTCACAATGATATTACAACCACAGACCTTTAACCCTGGCCCTTTGCATTGTAGATGATCTATATTATTTCAACTTTGTAGTAGCCCATGTCTCATTTACTTTGAGTACTTTTTTATGAAGGTAAATGCCTCTCATCCTGTCCTTATGTTTCTCAAGGATTCAGCATCCATGTCTCAGAATATATTTACTGTGTGTCCCAAGTATATATATTCCTTTACTGCCTTGATGTCAATGCTTCCCACCTCTATTTGGTTTTGTGCTGTTTTCAAATAGCATATATTTTGTTTTCATGCAATTCATTTTAAGGTCTAATAACACACACACAAAACCAAATATATATAAATCCATATGCATACAAGTGTTCTAGTGCATGTATACATATATTCTTCTATCAGGTCATTAAGAATGAAGTGTCCAATTTTCTTATGCCCCAAGTTTCACAGTCATTAACTCTAATGTTTTATCCTGATTATTCTTTGTTTTACAACATTGAAGAGTTACATCATCACTTTTTGAAATATAGTTCACAGTGTTTGATTAAATTATAAGTTTTCTCATGTAAATCAATTTTTGTGAACCCATGGACAGATCAAAAAATTTGTGCTGTTTATGAATATGAGTTCCTTTGTGGAACCAATGTACCCTAGACAGCTCGAAACATTAATGAGATGTTTGGTTAAGATGTGGCAAATGAGCACACTGTACGTCGATGGTTTGAGAAGTTCTGGTCTGGTGACTTTACTCTTGAAAATCAGCCCCGTGGTAGACCTGAGACCAAGGTGGATAATGATGAGCTGGAAACTGTAGGGGAAGCAAGTACATCTCAAACTATGTGTGAGTTAGCAGCAAAGTTTGATGTTTCGATTCCAGAAAACCAATGTAGGAGTGAAAATGGGCCTATTTAAGCGTAAACAAGCAAACTGTAAACATGCTTGCTACTGATTTAAATGCTTCATGACAATGAATGAATCAAGCAAAAAAATAAAAGATATGTGCTATTAGTTATTTTGTTTACATTTAAAATTTTTTTTACAATTGGCTAATCTATTTTTAATGAGCCCAGCCATTGAAGACAATATAAATTTCTGTAAACAAGTGAAATCTATATAAATGTTTATTAACATGAAAGTGGCTTACCCAATATCAGCCCCAGCCAAGAAACAGCCAGGTTTTCCAGACATTAGAACAACACTTTTAATTTGATCATTGCTCCAGATTTCCTCCATGATTCCTACAATCTCATGTTGTAGAGGCTTTGATAAAGTATTTACCTACAATATATACAGCATATGTACAAAGTTAAATGCTATCATGACCAAAGAAAGACAAGACAAAATAAACAGCAGGCAAATTTGACATTTGCTTTATATACTAAAACTATATCAACATGTGTGAATGCATGTATCTATATTTTTATAAGAATATATATATTAGTGACAGAGGCAGTATTAATGAACAAGAGTGCATTTTATACCAAAAGCAAATATGAGGGTTTCTTTCAAGGTAA
Source organism: Octopus bimaculoides (assembly GCF_046866305.1). Lineage (NCBI taxonomy): Eukaryota > Metazoa > Mollusca > Cephalopoda > Octopoda > Octopodidae > Octopus > Octopus bimaculoides. The sequence continues at coordinate 25,967,873 of NC_142946.1, forward strand.
CTGCTGCAGTATAGTTTGTTCTAACAGAACATCCACATTTAAGCAGGGGGCTGTATTTTTATGTAAATATATACGTCAGTGCATGCTGGTAAGTGGGTGTCTACACTAAGTTGTATGTGTATATCTAGCAGTGTGCAAGATTCTGACTGCATGTTGTAGAAAGTATAAGAATGAATGTTGATGTGTGTGGGAGACACAAATAATGATTACGTATCTTCCTTTAGCACTTTCAAAAATGGTAATTATGCATGTAATTTTGTAACTTTGAATCTCACCATTCTTTTTATTCCTCTGAAGTCAATAAAATAAGCCTGATTAAAACTTAGAAATGTGAAGCACCAAACTAAATACAGATGGTACAAATGTATGAAATAATAACACTGCAACATGATTTTGTCCTTGGGTAGCAATTATTATTTCCTACCTGCTTACCCCTATAAAGTATGAAAAATGGCTGATATTTCCTTCAAATTTTGCTTTTCTTACATTTATTCAAACCCTAAAGAATCCCTCTCAACACATACTCCTGCTCATGATCAGAGATGCACATATTGTCAGCAACTAAGGGACATGCTCAAGTGGTTAAGGTCAAGCAATTGACAAGCAAATCTGGCACTGAACCAGACATTTGATATAATGATATTTCTGCTTCAGCAACCCAACACTGAATCTTTCTGAAATGTAATGGAAAATAATTCAGTTTCAAAACTTGATGTCCAGGTCACAAAAGTAAAGTTTGAAGGGAATAGTAGTCACTTCCTTTGATTTCTAGATAGAAGCAAATAAGAAATAACACTTACTGACCAAAAACAGAAAAAAATTAAAATTTTGATACAGTGTAATATATAGGATTTCTAGCATGAACACAAGGCCATGTTTTGTGATGCTTTATTTCAATGAAAGGCAAAGTATATTTTGGCAGGATTTGAACTCACAACATTAAGTGCCAGAACTATATCACAGAAAGTATTTTGTATGCATTCTACCAATTTTGCCAATTTACAGCCCTTGAAATATTATTTCAGGGACTGTAGATTGCACAAGACCACCAAATATACATGGTTAGTGGTTATATAATACTTAATAATGTGTGGTACTTCCCAGATGAGGCTTAATTATTTTAGTGTTCTAATGATTAACAACAACGCAGTGACCGGCGGAATTGTTAGCACACTGGGTAAAATACTTGGTGGCATCTCTTTAGTCTTTATGTTCTGAGTTCAAATTCCACCAAAGTTGACTTTGCCTTTCATCCTTTTGGGGTTGATAAAATAAGTATCAGTTGAACACTGGGGTTGATGTTATCAGCTTACACCCCCTCCCCTGAACTTGCTGGCCTTGTACAAAGTTTGAAACTCTTATTATTATTATTATTATTATTATTATGATGATTACTACTACTACTACTACTACTACTACATCATAGTCACCTTTGAATCTGGAGAGTTCATCTTGACAACTGCAACATCATCTTTCACTTCATAGTTTACATGAACTCGAGCTGAGAAAAAAAGAATAAAGGAAAGATAAGTTTTATTAAATGGAAATATTTCTTATACAGACACAAGTGTTCATATTTATAATTAAAAACATAACTTTCTCAAGTATCCAAGGAATTATTTAAGGAAGTGATACTGAACCTTGATTTCCATTCTGGCACTCTGATAGGAGACATATCAATCTTTGGATAAAATTGTCTATTGTAGGTAATAGGTTTTTCTAGAAAAACCCATTACTTATTACTCTTACTTAGATGAGTGAAAACAACCAGCAGCAGATTTGAAATTATAACCCATAACCATCAAGTCCAAAAACTTATCTTCTAAGCCATTTTATCTTAGATTTGAGGGTACAGAAAATGGATATTCATGCCTTCATCAAAAGCATTAACAATGTCAGTAAACTTAATTACATCATTGAATTAACTGCTGACTTTGACTTCTCGTAGGTAGGCACTCAGTTGTTGTGCATTGGCTATTCACTGGTTGTTGTTACAAATACCAATCATTATTTCAAATATGGATTGTGCAGCATCATTGGTGACGCCAACCAAAGAAAAGAATCAAGAACAAAAAGTGCTGACTACCATTCTTAATCTCAGCTGGCAAGACATGGCACCTGTTCAGCCACCCTACCAAAGATATGGTGAAATCATGTGTCTGCAGCATGGTGGATTGTGAAGAGGTAACAGAAGAGCTCAACTTAGCTAATGGTACTTTTTACATTGATGCTGAGCAGAGGAGTCCTAGAAGATCAACAGTGAGGATTACCAAGCTCTATCAAATGAGTAACTGCAATTCATCCACAGGAGTGGCATTCACAGTTGTGTAATCAGCTCATGAAAGATTTACTATGGCTCAAGCTTCCAATTCAAATTCATAATAAAGCAATTGGATGGTGACAGAGAGTCATGGGAATTTGCAAAAGCAGCATAAAAGATAAAAAAAAGAGATGATGTAACAGTAAGAATTTAGTGCCTCACAGAACATAGAATAACAGAGCAGAGTGGTTTTTTAAATACGTAATTTTCTAAGTACAACTCACTAGAAACATTTTATCTGTAGCTCCACATCTTAACAAGAATTCAAACTGCTTTGTATACATTTCAACATTCTCATCATCATTGTTGTAATGTCCACTTTTTTGTGCTTGCATGGGTCAGATGGAGTTTACTGAGGCTTATTTCTTCAGCCATATGCCCTTCCTGATGACAACCCTCACCTGTTTCTAAGCGAAGTAATATTTCCCCAAGCTGCGCATGTTTATAAGAATATTGAAAATGAATGACCACTTCTACGACAGTGACACTCATTTATGATTCTCACACAAAACAAGGAGAAACAAACACATGCACACACATATACAATGAACCTCTTTCAGTTTCAGTCTACCAAATCCACTCACAAGGCTTTGGTCAGCCTGAAGCCAGAGTAGAAGAGATCTGTCCTAGGTGCCACTCAGTGGATCTGAACTAGAAACCAAGTGGCTTGGAAGCGAATTTTATGACCACAGAGACATGCCTTACTTACAACACACAGAGAAAAAGGACAATTACCAATCAATTAGTTTAATCTTAAATATACAAATGTACACATGTATATATACATATGAATGTGTGTATACACACATAAACATACATGGATGCTAGTATTGAACAGTAAGAAAAAGTGCTCAACATCATATTAATGGATAAATATTCTTTATTTGTGGATTAACAAAGCAACCAATGGTTTTATGTGGAGAGACATCTACAATTATTCAAGTGAGCCACTTGGAAATGATACTCATCACCATTTTGGAGGAGAAGACCAAAATGAAAACAAGTACCAACATTTACAAGGGGTTTGCTTGAATAATTGTAGAGATCTCCTTCCACAAGAACATTGGTTACCTTGTTAACCAACACAGTATACACACACACACACACACATATGTAAGCGTATATATGTATGTGTGTGTGTGTGTATGTATGTGTGTGTGTATATATATATATATATATATATATATATATCTGTATGTCTTTGACCACTTCCATCCTCTCGGTCAACAAGTGCAACCATTGATCCAAACATGTTTTTTTCTATGTTTTCCTCTCCTCATTCCTTTCTGTAGAAGAGCATAGGCTTGAAATGTCAAAGATTTCTTACATTTTTCCTGAACATCAAACTAAAACACTGTTCGTTGTCCCCTTACCTGTCTCTGTCTTTTTGTATAATTTTGAACCACACACACGCGCACACACATATGGTTTGCCACTGCTGCAAATTATATCATCAAAGGGGAGAGAATATCTTTTCAGACAAGTTTAAAGATCCTGCATATTTAATTCTTAACTTAGACATCTTTCGATTCTTTTTTTTTTTTTTACAAAATAAAATCCTTAATTTTGTTTTTCTTGTAGTCTTGGTAACCACAAATAGCACTATTTCACATTTCTTGGTAGTCCTTGGTGCAGTGCAAATCCAGACACAAGTTAATTATGTGATATTCAATACACACACACACACACACAGAAAATAAGATGGCAGAGGAATAAATGATTACCTTATGAACTTCATTAGCTTACAGCTGTTTCTGCTATAAGACGTAGTGGAGTCATAGTTGAGTGATTGAGTAACATCATATCTGTGTGTGTATAAATACAATGTATTTCTATACGATTGTATGTATGTAGTCATAGGAGGAATTAAATGTAGTGTGCAAGAGAGAAGACTGTGCATATTTGGTTACATGGTGTGTATGAATGAGGACAGTTGCATAAAGAAATGCTGATCACTTAAAGTGGATGGAACTTGTGGAAGAGGGAGACCAAGAGAGACATGAGACGAAGTACTGAAAGCCAATCTCAAGGCACTGAGCCTTATAAAGGAGATGACAATGGACCGACATATTTGGTTCCTCACTGTACTCAAGAAGACCTATCCACAATAGCAGAATTGATATCCTAAACTCCCTTGGTTGATGCATGTCTGTAAGGGGCTCTACCCAATGCCCACCTACATCCTCTCTGCCCAATCAAGCATTTCCCTCCACTTTTCATCCCCTAACACCCATCACTTCTCTATACCCTGAGAGCAGAACAGATAAATACTACAACTGCCTGCTTTCTCAATTACCTTATTCCCCACCCTGAATTACTTCCATTTCTCATTATCTTCCCCCAGATACTGTCTCCACCAATCACCTCCTTTCTGTGCCTTCTCTCCCCTGTGTTGTTCTCCATCATTAACACCTCACTTATCTGCTATCACCCTCAATGCTCTGTCATATCTACTATAACCACTGCCCCCGAGCCTCACCTACATTTCACTCCATCATTTGCCATCATCTACATCCTGCCTACTCGTCCAGTTCAAACCTCTGTATCACCTCACTTATTCTCACTACCCCGAATGTCCATCAACGGCATGTTGCAACACACATGCGCCACCATCTTTCTCATTATTGCTCACTTTATCTTGCTATCTGACTCACCTGCTCTCTTTATCTTACCCTCTAACTCAACCTCCTTTCTTTTGCGGCTGGAGTATCCATGTATCTACTCTACAGCAAGATACCAACCCCTATCCTTCTATACTTTTAATTTCACATCAACTGGCAGAAAGCCACCATCACCCTCCTCCCTGCCGAAGGGTTTTTTTGTCTTGCAAGTTACTTGGTGACACTGTTGATGCTGGTGCCATGTAAAAAGTACCCAGTACACTCTGTAAAGTAGTTGGCATTAAGAAGGGCATCCAGCCATAGAAACCATTCCAAAACAGAGCCTGGTGCAGCACCAGTCAAACTGTCCACCCAATGTCAGCATGGAAAACGGACGATGAGATGTGTATATGTATGTATGTATGTATGTATGTATGTATGTAGACAGACAGACAGATTCATACATACATACATACATAAACATACATATACACACACACACATACATCATACATGTACATAAATACATACACACATATCTACATACATAAGCACATATGTGAGCAAACAAACTCAAGGTGAAACTCAACAGATTTGGTAGGAGTTACATATATTTTTATTAACAATTTGAATTAATTCCATATGACTTAATGCATCCATCTAACCAGAAAACAGCATTTTTAATGTGGATATATCTCAATGTGCCCATGAAACTTCAAGCCATATGGAGCTGAGTCAAACTATTATTGATATACATATCTCTCTCTGTGTATATATATACATACATACACAGTAATCCCTCACCATATTGCAGGTCACCTAATGTGCACACAGTACATCACGGTTCACCTATCATGCACTCAGTACATCGCAGATTTTTCTGGCTAATATATGTAAATTCATATTGTGGGTTTCTGCAGCCGATAGGCATTTATATTCTTTTAGATCTTAATTGTTTCTGTGGGAGCTTTTGGAACATAACACATGTGATGGTCAAGGGATATATAGAGATATATATGTATATATACAAAATTAAGAGGAATGACCATCTAATATGCTAAACATAGACGTCAAATTGCCATTACTATGAAGAGTGTTCTCAAGAAAAATCTCAGCAAAACACCAAAATATATATATAAATGAGCAAGACAAATGAAAATATACGAAATTTAATATGTTTTCATTTGTCTTGCTCATTTTTACATTTTGGCATCTTGCTGAGATTTTTCTTGAGAACACACTCTTCATGGTAATGGCGATTTGATGTCTATGTTTAGCATATTAGGTGTCCATTTTAGTGGTCATTCCTCTTAATTTTGTATGTAACATAATTCTTAATCATCGGATTTTTTAAATATGCTAAGCCACTGGTTTTAATTCTTCTTTTCTCTTTTTCGCCCTTTTAAAGCCTAGCCAGGCTCATGGGCCCAGTTTCCTGGTTTCTATAGCGCATGTGTTCCCCCCAGCTGGACGGGACGCCAGTCCATCACAGCTTTACTCAAGAAACAGGAAGAAGAGTGAGAGAAAGTTGAGGTGAAAGAGTACAACAGGGGTCGCCACCACCCCGTGCCGGAGCCTCGTGGAGCTTTAGGTGTTTTCGCTCAATAAACACACGCAACGCCCGGTCTGGGAATCAAAACTGCTATCCTCCGACTGCAACTCCGCTGCCCTAACCACTGGGCAATTGCACCTCCACCTGCTTTTAATTGATTAATATCAATTTCTACCCTTATTATTTAATTTATATATATATATATATATATATATATTTATTTATTTATATACACACACATAATACTATGGCTGAACTTGATATTTTTCTCTATCCCCCTTTGTTATTAGAGTTCTATCATTACTTAACCTGTTTTGTATGGTTTTTATATTTGCTTTATTCAGTTATATCTATAATCATAGTTTCTTCATTGTAACTAAAATGCCAGCTTTTTAGCAAATTGTATAGATGCAGCAAGGTCAAATAGTTCAAATGTTTGTTCACCTCATAATTAACAAGGTCCTACCTTCAATTCTACTTTGTGAAATTCTGGACAAGTGCCTTTTACTATAGTCTACGATTAACCCAAGCTTTGTGATAGATGTACCAGTTTATTTCAAAATCTCTTCATATGTGGTAAGAAGCTTGCTTCCCAACCACATGGTACCAGGTTCAGTCCCACTGCATGGCACCTTAAGAAAATGTCTTCTACTACAGCCTCGGGCCAACCGAAGCCTTATGAGTGGATTTGTTAGACGGAAACTGAAAGAAGTCCATTGTACATATACATATATATATATATATACACACACACACACACACATATATATATATACATATATATGCAGGGTTGGCCAACAGTCACCTCAGAGCAAATCAAAATTCCATAAATACTTAATATTCAATTTTATTTATTCATTTAGAAAAATGGTGTCACTCAAGAAGAACTTCAGTTTGAACAATTTTCATGATGTTTCAGATTGAGATGCTTTTCTGAAATCCATTTAGTTGCTAAACATAAATAAATCTTGGAATTAAATGGTTTGGATTTACTGTCAGATGACTTTTGGCCAAACCTGTGTATATATATATATATATATATATATATATATATATATATATACAAGAATAAGGGCAGGGAATCGTCAATTAATAATAGAATTAATAATTAACAATTTTGCCAAGTAGTTCAGTATGAAAAAACCTTTATCGGTAAAACCATTTATCATCATAAATATACAGGGATTAGCATTGAGTTGCTTCTCCAACATACTGAAAATTTAGAAATAGCAGTCAAAGAACTACTGATTCTAAACTACAAATTTTTCTCTACCGTGAATTTTTTAGAGACACTTTCAAATTTATCAGAATATCGGACTGATGATTTGGAATAGGGAAATTTTCATTCCCTTAACCATGAAACGATCGTATCCGATTAACTAAAGACTTGTTTTGTTTATGCTTTCCCCTCCGGTTTTTTGTTCTATGTGTGCCACAAATATCGCCATCCATTTAGAGAAAAATTTGTAGTTTAGAATCAGTAGTTCTTTGACTGCTATTTCTAAATTTTCAGTATGTTGGAGAAGCAACTCAATGCTAATCCCTGTATATTTATGATGATATATATATATATATATATATATATATATATATATATATATTTATGTGTATATGTCTTTGTATCTGTGTTTGTCCCCTACCACATTTGCTTGACAACCAATGTTGGTGTGTTTACATCCAATTTAGCAGTTCAGCAAAAGAAAACCGATAGAATAAGTACTAGGCTCTAAAACCCCTTGAGGCGGTGCTGCAGCACGGCCACAGTCAAATGACTGAAACAAGTAAAAGAATAAAAGAATATAAATGATATTCACTTACCTGCTTGAGCTGAATTTAAAGAAAAATATCTCAATGAATGCATTCCTGAAATATAGAAGAAAAGTAATTAATGATAAATTATTCAGCTTCAGCTGTGAAAATTCAAACCTTATATACCATAGACAGCAGTTCAGTAAGTCTAATGTTTTTTTCTCAATAACATTTCAGAGTTTTCTTTCATTCTTTCATTAGTTTCAGTCTCTGAGGCACCAACTTCAAAGGTTTTATTTGAGTATGTCGATCTCAATACTCAGGTAATAATTTTATTGACTTCATAAGAGAGAGAAGTGAAGTCCACTTCAGTCTGGAAATTTAAACAGGTTTATGTTATTTTGTACATTTGTTGTGGATGAGCAGCCTTGGGTCAGCTCTGCTAGAATAGATTTAGAGTAGACGTAGTTTTAATATATATATACATAAGATAAGGCAGCAAGCTGGCAGAACTGTTAGCATGACAGGCAAAATGCCAAATGGAATTTTGCCCCTCTTTACATTCTGGGTTCAAATGCCACCAGGGTTGCCTTTCATCCTTTCAGGTTCGATAAAATAGGTACCAGTTGAGCACTAGGGTCAATTTAATCAATTTAGCATCTCTCCCAAAATTGTTGGCTTTGTGCCGAAATTTGAAACCAATATGTATACATAAGATCACTTATATGATATACATGGCCTGGCCATCTGAGCTAATGTTTCATAATGATGGCTTGGCTTTAGCTTTCTCAAGGATGGCAATACTGGTGGCATAACTTGCCCATTTTAAACTCTTCAGTACTCAAGTTTCTTGATGTCTTGATGGTACAGTGTCTATGTTTCACATCTAAAGTATAATGCTGAAACAATGACAGCTTGAAACACTATGTGTTTGGTTTGCTGGGACAGACTTCCAGAAGTGTCGGTGGAGGATACTGCAATCAGTCCAAACTCCATTTACAAAAACTGACTAATGTCACGTAGATAACAGCAGTACATAGAGAACAATGCCTCACCAGCTTGTATACGAGGAGATGCAACAGTAAGTTAATAGATTCAAGAAGGTATATGGTTGCTTTGATCTGACCATCAACATCTGGACAACCAAAATGCTCATCCAGCATACTCCTTCCAGACTGCACCCTCATTATCTCAAACACCCTCTCTTGCAAGAGAAAGTTTCTTTTTAATGCAAAGCAAGTTCAAGAAAGATGAAGCAGAGAGGATCTGTGTCTATAATATAACACAAGTTAAAAACTAATCTCAACTATTGTTTTATTACTGTTTAAGTAGCGTCCCACAAGTTAACCCAACTACTTCAACTATTATGTCAAAGAAACAGATAAGATAACACAGATCATGATAAACATTGATTTGGACAGAAATCTTGGCTTTTCTTTTTATCAGTTGTAAAAAAATGCACTATTGATACAGTAATGACCTTATTAGACATATCAATGCTATCCTTATACCTATATAAAATGCTATAGACTTGAAATGTACTAACACAATATATTCATAAGATCTATATGATTCATTTTATACAAATACAGAATAGCTAAAATAGAAAAAAGTGAACAATGCAACTGGATATGTGAAAATCGGTCATTTGAAGTGTAAATAATATTTTTTTTTTTAGATGTGTTATTATGAATAAGTTATTTGAAAGAGTAGGTTAGTGGCATCTGCTGTCTTGTGCTGGTAACAATAATAATAGAGCTTCTTGGTAACAGAGATAGCAGAGTAGCTAGGGTATAAAGTTCTGTTACATAGGTGGTATGAATTATTGCTTGTGAGAGTTGTAGGGTAGCTATGGTGCAAAGTTCTGTTACCAAGGGAATATAAATTATAGTCAGTAATAGTAGAGTAGCTAGGGGACAAAATTTCTGCTATCTTATTAGATACAAGATTAGCAAACAGTTGGAAGAATTTCATGGAACTACTTCAAATCTCAGCAAGGGATATATATATATATATATATATATATATATATATATTCATTCCTGATGAATCTCTCTACCCTGTAACTTATCTTTCTAATTCCACCTTCCTCCACCTGTGATCACTCACGGCATTCCCCTCCTCACCATCTCTCACCCTATCCAATCCTCTGTACCATTTCCCTTATATACCCCTCTCTGTAACTTGAGGGTATGCTTTGATACATCTTTCTCTCTCTCTCTCTTTTCCAACTAGTGTAGTTGTGTATCTCCACTACAGCAAAACCTATGTTTCTCTGTAAAGTGGTTGGAATTAGAAGGGCATTTCAGCCGTAGAAACCATGCCAAAGCAAACAGTTGGCATAGTCCTCTGGCTTGCCAGCTACTCTCCAAACTATGCAAGTATGGAAAGCAGATGTTAAATGATGATGATGATATTATATATCTATCATCATCATCATCGTCATTTAACATCCACTTTCCATGCTGGCATGGGTTGGACGGTTTGACTGAGGACTGGCAAGGCTGGAGAGCTGCACCACGCTCCAATCCGATCTGGCAAAGTCTCTACAGCTGGATGCCCTTCCTAAAGCAAACCACTCCGAGAGTGTAGTGGGTGCTTTTTATGTGCCACTGGCACGAGGGCCAGTCAAGCAGTACTGGTATTGACTACACTTGAATGGTGCTTTTTACGTGCCACCGGCATGGGAGCTAGTCAGACAGCACTGGCAATGACCTTGCTTGAATAGTGCTTTTTATGTGCCACCGGCTGGGACCAGTCAGCTGACACTGGCATCAAACATGCATGAATGGTGCTTTTTACGTGCCACTGACATGGGAGCCAGTCAGGCAGCAGTGGCAACGATCACACTTGAATAATACTTTTTACATGCCACCCGCACAGGACCAGTCAGGCAGCACTGGCATCAAGCACACTCGAATGGTGCTTTTTATGTGCTACCAGCACGGGTGCCAATCAGGTGGTACTGTCATCGGCCACAACAACAACTTCACTTGCCTCAACAGGGTCTTCGCAAGCGCAGTTTATTGCCCAATGATTAAAGGGTACTCTTAAATGGAATGGTTATGCTGCATTTGCATAAGCCATGGTCACAGTCTCACTTGGCTTGCTGGGTCTTCTCAAGCACAGCATATCTCCAAAGGTCTCAGTCACTTGTCATCACCTCAGTGAGGGCCAATGTTCGAAGGTTGTGCTTCACCACCTCATTCAAGGTCTTCCTGGGTCTACCTCTTCCACAGGTTCCCTCTACTGCTAGGGTGTGACACTTTTTCACACAGCTGTCCTCATCCATACGCAACACGTGACGATACCAACACAGTCATCTCTCTTGCACACCACATCTGATGCTTCTTATGCCCAACTTTTCTCTCAGGGTGCTTACACTCTGTCTTGTATGCACACTGACATTACACATCCAGCAGAGCATACTAGCTTCATTCCTTGCAAGCTTACGCATGACCTCAGCATGTAGCATGGCTGTTTGCACACAGGCATCATACAGTCTACCTTTTACTCTAAGCAAGAGGCCCTTTGTCACCAGCAGAAGTAGGAACTTTCTGAACTTTGCCCAGGCTATTCTTATTCTAGCAGCTACACTCTCAGAGCATCCACCCTGGCTACTGATTTGGTCATCTAAGTAATGGAAGCTATCAACTACTTGTATTCTTTCCCCTTGGAATGTGACGGAAGCTGTTTTCTGCACATTTTCAGTGTTTATTGCCCCTGAGCATTTGCCACATATATATAATCATCATCATCATCATCATCATCATCATCGTTTAACGTCCGCTTTCCATGCTAGCATGGGTTGGACGATTTGACTGAGGACTGGTGAAACCGGATGGCAACACCAGTTTCACCAGTCCTCAGTCAAATCGTCCAACCCATGCTAGCATGGAAAGCGATCGGGAGAATTCACAAAAAAAACAACAGACGAAGACAGGTGGTGTAGAAAACAAATAGATGTATTAGTATAATGCTTGGGAATTGAAAGGAACACAGAAAGAAACAAGGAGAGAAAAAAATGTGTGTAGTAGTCAGCGATCTATATATATGTATGTATGTAATGTGCTGGCCTCCTGATAATTAATCGATATTAATTAATATATGACTAATTACCAGATTTTATAATAATATGTATATATTTATATATATATATATATATATATATATATATATATATATATATATATGCATATGTAAGTATGTGTGTGTGTGTGTATATATATATATATATATATATATATATATATATATATATATATATATATATCATCATCATCATCATCATCATCATCGTTTAACGTCCGCTTTCCATGCTAGCATGGGTTGGACGATTTGACTGAGGACTGGTGAAACCGGATGGCAACACCAGGCTCCAGTCTGATTTGGCAGAGTTTCTACAGCTGGATGCCCTTCCTAACGCCAACCACTCAGAGAGTGTAGTGGGTGCTTTTACGTGTCACCCGCACGAAAACGGCCACGCTCAAAATGGTGTCTTTTATGTGCCACCCGCACAAGCCAGTCCAGGGGCACTGGCAACGATCTCGCTCGAAAATCCTACAGGAGCCAGTCAGGCGGTACTGGCAACGGCCACGCTCAAAATGGTGCATCTCATGTGCCAACCGCACAAGAACCAGTCCAGGGGCACTGGCAACGATCTTACTTGGCTTGCCGGGTCTTCTCACGCACAGCCCATTTCCAAAGGTCTCGGTCCGTAGTCATCGCCTCGGTGAGGCCCAATGTACGAAGGTCTTGCCTCACCACCTCAGCCCAGGTCTTCCTGGGCCTACCTCTTCCACGGGTTCCCTCAACTGTTAGGGTGTGGCACTTTTTCACGCAGCTATCCTCCTCCATTCTCACCACATGTCCATACCAGCGCAATCGTCTCTCTTGCACGCCACAACTGATGCTTCTAATGTTCAGCTTTTCTCTCAAGATACTTACACTCTGACGGGTATTCACATTGACATTACACATCCAACGGAGCATACTGGCTTCATTCCTTGCGAGCTTACGTATGTCCTCAGCAGTTACAGCCCATGTTTCACTGCCATGTAGCATGGTTGTTCGTACGCATGCGTCATACAGTCTGCCTTTTACTCTGAGTGAGAGTCCCTTTGTCGCCAGCAGGGGTAAGAGCTCTCTAAACTTTGCCCAGGCTATTCTTATTCTAGCAGCTACACTTTCAGCGCACCCACCCCCACTACTAACTTGGTCGCCCAGATAGCGGAAGCTATCGACTACCTCTAGTTTTTCACCCTGGAATGAGATAGAAGTTGTTTCCTGTTTGTTTGCAGTCTTTATTGCACCTGAACATCTGTCACAAACAAAAACTAACTTGCTAGTTAACCTGCCTTTGATGTTGCTGCACCTCTTATGTGTCCATAGCTTGCACCGGGTATATCTTATAGAGTTACTACCTACTCCTTTTCTACATACTGAGCAGGGCCATCTACCTGAAGGGGTTTGTGTTTTATCTACCTTCCTACTTATTAGGATTTTGGTTTTAGCTAGGTTGACTCTAAGGCCCTTCAATTCTAGACCTTGCTTCCACACCTGAAACTTCTCCTCTAGTTCTGATAGTGACTCCGCAATTAGGGCAAGGTCATCAGCATAGAGGAGCTCCCAGGGGCAACCTGTCTTGAACTCCTCTGTGATTGCCTGGAGGACTATGGTAAATAATAGGGGGCTGAGGACGGAACCTTGGTGGACCCCTACCTCTACCCGGAATTCATTGCTGTACTCATTTCCAACCCTCACCTTACTGGCAGCATCTCTGTACATATATATATATATATCACAGCCTTCATCATATAAAAGTAATTTTTATTTCAGTGTATAATAAATTATTTTACATGTCTGCATTAGTTTGCATGCTACACATTCTATAATACAATTATATATTTACAAATCAACAGAATATCTTGGTTACATCAATTTTTCAACTTCACTATATACATACAAGCAAAAAAATGATTTTCAATGGAAGTCCAATAATTCATAAAAATGTACTATGTGGTATGTAGCCAGGTCCACTAGTGGTGCTTTTTTGTGATTACCACAGGATTCTATAAATTCATACATTGCACATTAAATATCTATATATATATATTTAAAACATATATGAGAGGTGTTCAAAAAGTATCTGACTTTAATTTTTCTGCCAAAACTAATGCTGCATGGGCAAAATCCTTTGGGTGGGAGGTGATGCCACCCTTCCTGTGCATGTGTGAAAATGTTTGCACTGGTAAGCCATGTTACTTCCTGGTTGTTACGCCAAGAGTACAGACATGTAGTATGCACTAGTCAGATTTTTGTTTTTATGTAAGATGACTGAACACATGAAGTAAAAATATTGCATCAAGTTTTGCCAAAAGCTTAGTGATGGTCAAGCTCAAAACATCCAAAAGATTCGATAGGCCTTTGGCAATGATGCCATGGGCAAAACTCAGATCAAGAAGTGGCATAACTGCTTCAAACATGGTTATACATCAGTGGAGAGCAAGGCATGCTCAGGTAGGCCATCTACAAGCTGATTAAGAAGGTTCAACGAATAGTTATGGAAGACTGTCATGTAACAATCCAGGAAATTCCTCATGAGGTGGGAATAAATACAGGATCAGTGCATTCCATCTTAACAGGACTTTCGCAAGGCCTGTTATGTCCATCTTTCATGCATTCGCATGTATGCCTGTGTTTAGATGTGTGCATTATTGGAAGCATAAATGTGTGTACATATTTTGCATGTATGTATGTGTTGTAAATTAACAACATATGTATCTTTATTGAAAAAGTGGCGAGTTGACAGAATCATTAGCATACTGGATAAAATTCTTAGTGTCATTTCTTCTGATTTTATTTTTGGTTAAAATGCCAACAAGGTTGACTTGCCTTTCATACTTTTGTGGGTTGATAAAATAAGTACCAGTGAAGCATTGAGTCAATGTAATTGACTATACCCTCCCCCAAAACTTCAAGCTTATAATAGAAAGGATTATTGTTGTTGTTGTTGTATTATTATGATTATCATTACATTTCCATCGATTACACAAAATTATTTTCAACACACACATATATGCATGACTACACACATGTATGAGTATACACACACACGCACGTGGTGGGCACAGCTAACCAAAAAGTTAACTTCATTTAACTACTAAACAGGTAAAAAAATTAGCGGAAACTAATGCTAACTGATAACCACTAACTTTTATCATATGAATTTAGTTTTGGTTTGATTTTTTGGCTCTAAAACCCCTAAAAACAGACCTAGAGAGCTGAAATTTTCATGTTGTAGCTTAGACATAGAGCTTTCCAAAAAGGTATAGCATACCAAGATCAGATGATGATCAAAGCATATGCAAATAATTAAATGAACAAATGAAATTAAACATTAGTTTTTCAGTCAACACACTTTATTTATTGTACAAAAAGTATTAAATGAATCAAATGGTATAGTATAGCATAGGCATCATGCCAAGATCAGATGATGATCAAGGTGTACTATGCTGCCTTGATGTGATGCTGGTTGTTCTTCATTAAACATCAGCCTCTCAAAGTTACTATCTGACAGAGTGGCTCTCTTGGCTCTCAAAATATCTTTGCCTATAGAGAATAGGCACTCAACTGCAGCACTGGATGGGATGGCAGTGTTATACTTGGTGAACAGGTCAATCAAGACCTGCTCACCCAAAAAGACTTCAGTTAGGACCTTCTTCAAGATGGCTTCTAGCCAGGTCTTCACCAAGTTCTGCGCCTTGGATTTCAGTGACCTGCGGCTCTTGATCTCCCAGAACTGAGTGATGTTGCTGAAGAAATCCTCTTTCTCATCCTCATTGCTGGTGGTGCAGCTGCCTTTCTCATTGGTCTCCATGGCATTTGTTACTCTGCTAACCTGGCTATTATTATACTGCTCCAGCCTGAACAGGTGAAACTTGCAGTGGAAGGTAGCAGCCAGCTGGTACTCCAGGTCTTCTAGGAGGAGCCCAAACCTTTACGTGAGCCTGCCTTTATTGTGTCTACCAGAAGACTTCAGTACAGGAGATGTTTGAACTTGGCCTCCTTCAACTTCATGACGGTAGCCACTAGAGTTGGCAGAAGGTTCCCAAAATAGGCCTGGTCCTCCCCACTGGATTTTATCCAAGGCTTTCACAACATTAGACATCACCTGGCCATACTTGGTCAGGAAGCCAACATCAGAATCGGTGAAGGCCTGCAGCTTCAGCTGCGTCATCACCCTGTGGACAGCTGCCCTATTCCTCTCCAGCAGGTTGTTGAGGACAACAACAGAGTCATAGGTAGAGTTCCATCTGGTACCATTGGGGACCACCAGCCTCCTCTTTCACACATCTAGAATGCTGTCTACTGCCCCCATGCTGCAGCTCTGCAGATTACACAGCTACTGTACCTTGGACATGGCTTTCCTGTAGGCCAACTTGAATATAGTGCTGTCAAGAGCCTTGTTGGCATCCATACTAGCTACCAAGTTGAAGGTATGGGATACACACTTTATGTGCAGTGGCAGGTTTAGACCCAGGCTGCTGGACTCGTCAAGGATGGCATCAGCAGAGATATACTCAACTTCATCTACATCTCCAGCCTCAGGATCCATGTCCAGGTCTACATCCTTGACACCCTCCACATTCGGATTGGCTGCAGCCTCAGGAATGTCTGGCAAGGGTTCAACTTCTGTACCAAACTGCATGAATACCTCAACAAAGCTTTTGCCGTCGTCTATCATGGTCCTTGTCACCTTGTCTTGCAGAGAGAACTTGTAATGGGTGTCTACCATGGCCTGGGTGAGAACATCAAAGGTGTGATGTCCTCTGAGCCGAGAGCAGGCCAGGATGGCGTGTTGTCTCGTGCGGGTCTTAGGGGTACTGCCAATGTGCCATCATCCCTAGGTAGGACCTGTTGTGATCTTACCAACAGTCCATGGTGGTTGCCTCCCAGGGAACATCCTTGAGCAATCTGCAATTAAATTGTAAAAAGACATAAGTTCATCATCATCATCGTTTAACGTCCGCTTTCCATGCTAGCATGGGTTGGACGATTTGACTGAGGACTGGCAAGCCAGAAGGCTGCACCAGGCTCCAATCTGATCTGGCAGAGTTTCTACAGCTGGATGCCAAAAAACTTAAAATCACGCATAATTATATATATATATATATATATAATAATCAAGGTGGCTAGCAGCAATTTATAACCAAAAAGGAAATAATTCATCATCACTAAGAGTGTCAAGGGTGCAGTGAGCACCAGCATTGCAAGAAATACGAGCCTTAGCTACAAAAGCACATGGTCTCTTTGTAATGACAGGGGAAAAAACCCTCCCCACTGTGAGCGAGATGCATTAGGTTAGCATGCTAATTTTGTATACGAAATTAATACTCATCAGTAATGCTCACTCCATCACAGTTGGTAGAGGCCAACTCACCCAGTCAATATTATGGAGAATCCCATTGGAATCAGTGACTGGTTTCACAAAATGGTAATGTGAAAATTATAAAATAATCAAGGTGGTTAGCAGCAATTTAAAACCAACAACAAAATAATTCACTATTACTAAATATAGACACAGAGTATGATCAAGTCCTACTAAAAAAAAGGACTCTCATCCACATCCTCATGCAAGCTGCAATGATCTTTGTGAGTACGTGGTTTGTGCAATTTTTTGCAGGTAGGAAGTAGGCAGGACATTTGACCGCAGTATCTTACAACCGTATTTTGTTTATAGAAATCACACAGATTGTAGTTTCACATTTGTTACTAGGCAGTTCTAAATTCATGGAAATATTGCTTATAATTTAAAGCCTTTTGAAAATAGTGACACTACCTTGGTAGGTGATGTGTTCGGGAAGTGGAAGAATACCGAGATGAGGGATGGAATGATGGTCGGAATTTGGCAAGTGCAGAACTTAAGGTTCGCTTATTCTTTATTTCAATAAAGACTGCTGTTTTGGCTGTGCAGACTTAATCATGAGTGGAATATGTGTATATACCGTGTTTCCCCGATAATAAGACCTACCCGCAAAATAAGACCTAGCATGATTTTTGAGGATGATTTTAATATAAGCCCTAGGTGAGAGCGGCAGAAAGACGAAAGAAACAAACATTCTTTTTTTTATATTTATTCAAACTGCTTTAATGCGGTGTATGCCATCTTTTTCAAAATATCTTTTTTTGGCAAGTAAAAATAATGACGACACAAAAACTATTCTTGTGTGTTCTTTCGTAACTCAGTTACACAGCTGAGCAATGAAAATTAACTTTTAACACTTTGTTTTTTTCGAGCATTTACCAGACGTCTCTTATCTTCAAGGTTGATTCTTGCAGGCGCGATTCACTGTGCTACTATTGCAGAGGCAGCGGGTGACGACAAAACTTCCCTAATCTCAGCCAATCACATCATGCGACACAAACACTCGTCTTCGTCAATGATCAAGATGAAGACATAGCACATTGTAGCTATGCTCGCACATTCAAATTTCAAACTACAGTTTTCTTGGTAGAGATAAATGAGGTCATTATTGATGTGCGTACGCAAAACGAATCAAGTGGAACTTTCCAACGGCCAAGAGGAGAGCTCGCTGACTGGTTCAACAATTACGTGATTGCCTGATTGGTATGTAAAAAGTTTAACTTTGCTACATTGGATAGGAAATCATTTTTCTGGTCATTTTCATCCCAAGACAAGATGAGTGTAAGAAAAAGTTATTCAATTGAGTACAAAAACAGAATAGTGGAGGAATCACAGGGCAAGAACCTTACTGCTTTCTGTAAAGAAATTGAACGTGTTTCAGGCATTTGTGTTCTGGAAACTGAAAAGGCATGGTGTACACAGGCAGTTTTAAGGAAATGGATCGATTTCATGCTGCCATTGATTTTGCGAGGAAGCGAAAGAGGTATGATAGTTTGGGATTCAGCCAGCACGCACCGTGCAAAATACATGAAGAACTTCCTTGCAGAAAGGAGAATAGATCAAATCATGATTCCCACAGGAATGACTGCTTATCTCCAGACTCTTGATATTGCAATAAATAAACCATTCAAGGACCACTTACGCATGGAAATCAATGACTACATTGGAAACAGAATAGTGAGAAATGAGCGTGGAAATTTTGTGAAGTCCAGACTACAAGAGATTGTGATTTGGGTGACAAATTCATGGAACAAAATCACCGACAGCTGTGTTGCCAATGCGCTAGAGCAGGCTACCTGGATAAGAACTTCTCATTCCATGAGACCTCTATTGCTCGACATGAGAGAATAGGAGCGAAAATTCTGCAGGAAATTGAGTTAAGCGAAAACTCAGCTGGAATTTTGGAAATCGATGAATTGCAAGACATTCCAGAGGACTATCAGACTATCAATTCTGATGTATATAGATGCCAGCCAGAAAAATGAAATTAAAAAATTCATCAGATCAAGCCAGTACTAGCCAATAGGAAAGCGGGTGTGTTCCAACAAGACAACACCAGAATTCATGCGTCTTTGGTTACCTGCATAAAAGTTGCATGAATTTAGGTGGAACCTCTTATTGCATCCACCATACTCTCCCAACATTGCACCATCTGACTTTCATTTGTCTGGATCCCTGCAATTCCTTAAACAGAAAATCATTTAAAGATTTATATGCAATCAAAAACCATCTCTATAACTTTTTTTTCCTCCAGACCAATCAGTTCAATGTTGATGGAATTCTGAAGCTGCCAAATAAATGGACAAAAATGGAAGGTAGTTTAATGAATAAAAATTACTATAATGGCAGTATATTTGTTTTATTTCCATCCTTCAAAAACACTCAGAACTTTCTAAGCAACCCAATATATATATATATTATGGAGATAAATTTGCATAGCAAGTGTTTTGATCTGAGATCCTGTACTGAAACTAAAGTGATTGTAGCATGGAGATACAAGATAGCCATTCAGAAACATATAAAGGCTATCAACTAGTGCTGGTGCCATGTAAAAAGCACTGAAACTGGTGTCACATAAAAAGCACTGGTCCCATGTAAAAAGTATCTAGTGTACTCACTCTACAAAGTAACTGATGTTAGGAAGGGCATCCAACTGTAGAATCCAAGCCAAAAACAGACAATAGGGATTGGAGTAGCCCCCTGTCAAGCCATCCAACCTAAGTCAGCATGGAAAACAAATGTCAAATGATGATGATGATATATATATATATATATATATATATATATATATATAATAATATATTGTTATTAATATCAGGAAATAAATATTAGAAAATTCATCAGAAAGATATATACGTGTAAAATAATTGTTGTATTAAAAATATAAATATATGTAAATATGTATAAGTATAAATATCTAATAATAATAAATATGACAGCTTTAAAACTTAATTCAAAACTTTTAAACTGTCATATTTATTATTATTAGATATTTATACTTATACATATTTACATATATTTATATTTTTAATACAACAATTATTTTACACACGTATATATCTTTCTGATGAATTTTCTAATATTGATTTCCTGATCATCATCATCATCGTTTAATGTCCGCTTTCCATGCTAGCATGGGTTGGACGATTTGACTGAGGACTGGTGAAACCAGATGGCTACACCAGGCTCCAATCTGGATGCCCTTCCTAACGCCAACCACTCAGAGAGTGTAGTGGGTGCTTTTACGTGTCACCCGCACAAAGGCCAGTCAGGCGGTACTGGCAACGGCCACGCTCAAAATGGTGTATTTTATGTACCACCCACACAAGAGCCAGTCCAGGGGCACTGGCAACGATCTCGCTCAAAAATCCTTACACATGTCATGGGCGCAAGTGCCAGAAAGGCAACGCTGGGCACAGGTGCCATCCCGATTTTGCTTTCATTTGCCCCAATAAGTCTTTGCAAGCTGAGTTTCGTGTCTAATGAAGGGGACGACGTTGGCATGGATGCCAGTCATCGAATTTAGTTCGATTTCAATTTCACTTGCCTCAAAAAGTCTTCGCAAGCGGAGTTTAGTGTCCAATGAAGGAAAGGTATGCATAAGTGGGCTGGCTACACCCCTGGCAGAGGCCTTGGATCTAGGTCTCACTTGGCTTGCCGGGTCTTCTTACGCACAGCATATTTCCAAAGGTCTCGGTCAGAAGTCATCACCTCGGTGAGGCCAAATGTTCGAAGGTCTTGCCTCACCACCTCAGCCCAGGTCTTCCTGGGCCTACCTCTTCCACGGGTTCCCTCAACTGTTAGGGTTTGGCACTTTTTCACGCAGCTATCCTCGTCCATTCTCACCACATGTCCATACCAGCGCAATCGTCTCTCTTGCACACCACAACTGATGCTTCTTATGTTCAGCTTTTCTCTCAAGATACTTACACTTTGTCGGGTATGCACACTGACATTACTCATCCATCGGAGTATACTGACTTAATTCCTTGCGAGCTTACACATGTCCTCAGCCGTCACAGCCCATGTTTCACTGCCATGTAGCATGGCTGTTCGTACACATGCGTCATACAGTCTGCCTTTTACTCTGAGTGAGAGTCCCTTTGTCACCAGCAGAGGTAAGAGCTCTGTGAACCTTGCCCAGGCTATTCATATTCTAGCAGCTACACTTTCAGCGCCCCCTCCGCCACTACTAACTTGGTCACCCAGATAGCGGAAGCTATCAACTACCTCTAGTTTTTCTCCCTGAAATGAGACAGAAGTTGTTTCCTGTTTGTTTACAGTGTTTATTGCACCTGAACATCTGCCACATACACAAACTAAATTCCTAGTTAACCTGCCTTTGATATTGCTGCACCTCTTATGTGTCCATAGCTTGCACTGGGGACATCTTATAGAGTTACTACCTACTCCTTTTCTACATACTGAGCAGGGTCATCTACCTGAAGGGGTTTGTGATTAATAACAATATATTATAATGATATATATATATATATATATATATATATATCATCATCATCATCATCATCGTTTAACGTCCGCTTTCCATGCTAGCATGGGTTGGACGATTTGACAGAGGACTGGTGAAACCAGATGGCTACACCAGGCTCCAATCTGATTTGGCAGATTTTCTACAGCTGGATGCCCTTCCTAACATCAGCTACTTTGCAGAGTGAGTACACTAGATACTTTTGATTTCCTGATATTAATAATAATATATTATAAAATATACAAAATCGCTCGTATTAAATACATAAATACTTTAATAGTATTAATACTTTGATACAATAGAGCACTCAATATAAATGCAGTATATAATATTCTCATTGAATACATTTAACTAAAGATTTATATATATATATAATCAGTATCATCATCGTTCAACATCTGTTTTCCATGCTGGCATGGGTTGGACAGTTTGACAGGAGCTGGCCAGACTCCAGTTGTCTCTTGTGGCATGGTTTCTACAGCTGGATGCCCTTCCTAACACCAACCACTTTACAGAGTGTGATGGTGCCTTTTACATGTCACTGGCACAGGTGCATTTATGCAGCATTGGTATGAGTGCATTTTACATGGCACTGGTACCTGTAAAGGACAAGCCTGTATGTATGGAGGACAAGCTTATATGTATAGAGGACAAGCCTACATACACACACAGTTATATGCATGCACATCATCATTATAATCAATTAAAGTCCGT
The DNA here is from genome assembly GCF_046866305.1 of Octopus bimaculoides. Taxonomy (NCBI): domain Eukaryota; kingdom Metazoa; phylum Mollusca; class Cephalopoda; order Octopoda; family Octopodidae; genus Octopus; species Octopus bimaculoides. The sequence goes on from NC_142946.1 coordinate 25,990,724, forward strand.
TTTCCATGCTGACATGGGTTGGATGGCTTGACTGAAAATTTGTAAGCTGGGGAGCTGCACTAGGTTTCAATCTGATTTAGCATGGTTTCTACAGTTGGATGCCCTTCCTAACGCCAACCACTCTAAGAATGTAGAGGGTAATGTTTATGTGCCAGTTATGAAACACCAGCATCGGCCGCAACTATGATCTCACTTGGCTTGACAAGTCTTCTTTTGCATGTATAGTGGCTATTGGAGACTTTGTAGATATCATGACTTATGTGTCCCACAGTTGAGAAAGATTTAAATTCTTTATAATTAGACATGTATGCAGAAGGATACCTGTTGCACATGTGATGCCATTTATACAGAGTATGATATGCAACAGGCTTGCAAAATAGATAGGCTTAGTGGTCAGGTGTCATTCTATTCTCAACTCAAATCCAAGGAGAGACCCTCTTTTCTTAATTCAGTTGTAGTTGGTACATCCACACATCACCATATCTACTTACCATTTATGTTTTACTTTAGCTGTAATCCGCATTAGAAATGATGTTCTTATACAAGCATATATATACTCTTCTTCGTGTCATTTTAAAATTCAGCAAAACAGCATATCATTTGTTTATCATTACTGTTTAACGTCCATGTTCCATACTGGCATGGGTTGAATGATTTGACATGGATCCAATACATCAAGGACTGCATTGTACTCCATGTCTGCTTTGGCATGGTTTCTATGACTGGATTTCATTCCTAATGCTAACCACTCCACTTTACAATGTATACTTGGTGCCTCTTTTTGTGCCACCAGCACTATTCAGGTCACCATGTGATTTGCAGAGTCTGCTTGTATTCTATTCCTCTTCTATTATAGCAATTTCTTCCATGACCCAATGAGATACTTTATTTCTTAAGTGAACCAGCAAACTACATTTATATAAATATTTCGAGCATCAAACCTCATGAAGGCAAGGTGGTTGAGTTCCTTTCAAGTGTTGGGCCTCACAGAGGCAATGACCAAGACCTTTAGCATTATGTCATGCATGAGAAGAAGACCTCTCAAGCCAAGCAAAATCGCAGTCATGGCAGATACTGGTGTCATGCAAACTGGCACCTGTACCGGTGGCATGTAAACACACACTGGTGTCGCACAAATGGCACCCGTACCGGTGGCATGTAAAAGCATCCATTACACTCTCAGAGTGGTTGGCGTTAGGAAGGGCATCTGGCCATAGAAAACCATGCCAAATCAGACCGGAGTCTGGTGCAGCCTTCCAGCATGCCAGTCCAGTCAAACTGTCCAACCCATGCCAGCATGGACAACAGACGTTAAATGATGATGATGATGATGATTTACTGCCCATATTGAATAATGATGATTGAATGTCTGAGTCTTATACTATTTGCCTAATTGGACACAGAACTTCTACTCTTTTACTGGTTTTCAAAGCCACAAATTTTCCAGGCTGCAGCAACAAAATTCTTTGTATATCACAGATACAGATCACAGGGTCAGCACTGTACTCAACCTTCTACTATTTTGGAGACAAATCCCGCTTCTGAATTTTTATATAAGATTGTAGGGCAGGATTCACGACAGACGAACTGTAGACAGATACTTCACTGCAGGCTAGCTAGGAAGTTGGTCAGCAGGAAAACAGAATGACTTCCGGGAAGGAGAAGGTAAACAGAAGAATTTCAACAGCGAGCGTGAAACGAATTTGAGTGAACTATACAGAAATAACTGACGACTTAAGCCCTATTGTACCTAAAGTAATAAACTTTTGGTAAATGTATTTTTGTCTCCACTAGTTTGTTTGTGTATAGCTTAACAAAGCTATAACTGGGAAGCCACGACTGATCGTCTTATCAGCCTGGCGCAAGAAAGTTTTCAACATCATTCATGGACTTTTCCACTCTGGTACTAAAGACACACGGCGGCTGCTGTCAAGCAAATCGGGGACTGGACCAGGTCCTGCATCCCCTGTCAACAAGCCAAGGTCCATCAACACACCAAAGCACCCTTTGGCAACTATGAACCACATCAGGCCTAATTCAGCCATGTCAACATGGACCTTGTTGGCCCCCTACCACCTTCACAGGTTTGCTCATACCTACTGACCTTGGTGGACAGCTACACCCATTGGCTTGAAGCTATCTCTTCGCAGTAGGGAAACACAAGAAGTCAGCCGAGCTTTCATCGCAAACTGGGTCGTCCGTTTCGGTGTCCCAGATAGCATCTCATCCGATCATCATCATCATCATCATCATCATTTAACGTCCGCTTTCCATGCTAGCATGGGTTGGATGATTTGACTGAGGACTGGTGAAACCGGATGGCAACACCAGGCTCCAGTCTGATTTGGCAGAGTTTCTACAGCTGGATGCCCTTCCTAACGCCAACCACTCAGAGAGTGTAGTAGGTGCTTTTACGTGTCACCCGCACGAAAACGGCCACGCTCGAAATGGTGTCTTTTATGTGCCACCCGCACAAGCCAGTCCAGGGGCACTGGCAACGATCTCGCTCGAAAATCCTACAGGAGCCAGTCAGGCGGTACTGGCAACGGCCACGCTCAAAATGGTGCATCTCATGTGCCACCCGCACAAGAACCAGTCCAGGGGCACTGGCAACGATCTTACTTGGCTTGCCGGGTCTTCTCACGCACAGCACATTTCCAAAGGTCTCGGTCCGTAGTCATCGCCTCGGTGAGGCCCAATGTACGAAGGTCTTGCCTCACCACCTCAGCCAAGGTCTTCCTGGGCCTACCTCTTCCACGGGTTCCCTCAACTGTTAGGGTGTGGCACTTTTTCACGCAGCTATCCTCCTCCATTCTCACCACATGTCCATACCAGCGCAATCGTCTCTCTTGCACGCCACAACTGATGCTTCTAATGTTCAGCTTTTCTCTCAAGATACTTACACTCTGACGGGTATTCACATTGACATTACACATCCAACGGAGCATACTGGCTTCATTCCTTGCGAGCTTACGTATGTCCTCAGCAGTTACAGCCCATGTTTCACTGCCATGTAGCATGGTTGTTCGTACGCATGCGTCATACAGTCTGCCTTTTACTCTGAGTGAGAGTCCCTTTGTCGCCAGCAGGGGTAAGAGCTCTCTAAACTTTGCCCAGGCTATTCTTATTCTAGCAGCTACACTTTCAGTGCACCCACCCCCACTACTAACTTGGTCGCCCAGATAGCGGAAGCTATCGACTACCTCTAGTTTTTCACCCTGGAATGAGATAGAAGTTGTTTCCTGTTTGCTTACAGTCTTTATTGCACCTGAACATCTGCCACAAACAAAAACTAACTTGCTAGTTAACCTGCCTTTGATGTTGCTGCACCTCTTATGTGTCCATAGCTTGCACCGGGTACATCTTATAGAGTTACTACCTACTCCTTTTCTACATACTGAGCAGGGCCATCTACCTGAAGGGGTTTGTGTTTTATCTACCTTCCTACTTATTAGGATTTTGGTTTTAGCTAGGTTGACTCTAAGGCCCTTCAATTCTAGACCTTGCTTCCACACCTGAAACTTCTCCTCTAGTTCTGATAGTGACTCCGCAATTAGGGCAAGGTCATCAGCATAGAGGAGCTCCCAGGGGCAACCTGTCTTGAATTCCTCTGTGATTGCCTGGAGGACTATGGTAAATAAGAGGGGGCTGAGGACGGAACCTTGGTGGACCCCTACCTTTACCCGGAATTCATTGCTGTACTCATTTCCAACCCTCACCTTACTGGCAGCATCTCTGTACATGGCTCGCACAGCTCTCACTAACCATTCTTCTATCCCAAGTTTCCTCATTGACCACCAGATAAGGGATCGGGGGACCCTGTCAAAGGCTTTCTCCATGTCAACGAAAGCCAGGTACAGAGGTTTATCCTTAGCTAGGTATTTCTCCTGCAACTGTCTCACTAGAAATAAGGCATCAGTAGTGCTTTTACCTGGCACGAACCCAAACTGCCTCTCATCTAAATTGATTTGCTCCCTAATTAGTTGGGCTATGACCCTCTCTGTAGCTTTCATAACCTGATCTAACAGCTTGATGCCTCTGTAATTATTTGTATCTAAAGCGTCCCCTTTACCTTTGTGACAGTTGACTATGATGCTGCTACACCAGTCATTGGGTATGACTCCTTCGTGTATCACCTGGTTCGTAATACGGGTGACTAGGCTATAGCCAACACTGCCAGATATTTTGAGCATCTCTGCAGTGATTCCTGATGGGCCGGGGGCTTTCCCGGTCTTCATACTCTTAATTGCTTTATCTACCCTGGTACTATCAACTCGGATAGCTGGTCCCTCTATTGGGTCGACATACGGCAGGCTCTCTTTCTCCCATTCATTCTCTTTATTAAGCAATCTATCGTAGTGGCATCTCCAGACCTCTTTCTTTGCATCCTCATTTAATGCAAGCGTACCATCAGCCATGCGAACACATTTCTCTCCTACAACATCACTATTCTCTCTCCTACACTGTCTTGACCTCAAAGCTATGGAATGACATTTGTGACTTTTTTGGAATCACAATGAATGGCACAACAGCCTACCACCTACAGGCCAATGGATTAGTGGAGAGATTTCACCGCCAAATTGGATCGACCAGTTCCCATGGGTAATATGCTGGGAATCCGCACTGCTCCAAAAGAAAATCTCCACACTTCCTCCACGTAAATGGTGTACGGCACTCCCCTTACAGTGCCAGGAGAGTTCCTTCCGAATACAAAGTCAGACCCGGATGTCAAAAGGTACCTTGCTGAACTGAGAGACAACATAGGCCAGTTGTGCCCTGTTCTTATGTCGATACACGGTACACTCAGATCGTCCGTACCAAATGACCTCCACACGGCTAACTTTGTGTTCGTTCGACGTGACACACGACAAAGACCCCTCCAGTCCCCCTACAATGGTCTATATCAAATCATACATCCGGGAGATAAAACATTCCAACTCCTAATTGATGGACGACAAGACAGTCTCCATTGATAGATTGTAACCGGCCCATCTCGATACTGACAGCCCCGTCAAATCACACCAACTCTTGACAAGGAACAGTCCCAAAGAATCGAGTAACCAAACGCAGGGGCAGGACAATTGAAACACTATCCCATTTCTATTGACAGTCTACGGTTCGGGGGGAGGGGGGTATGTAGGTCGAACTGTAGACAGAAAGACGAACAGATACTTTGCTACGGGCTAGCTAGGAAGTTGGTCAGCAGGAAAACAGAATGACTTCCGGAAAGGAAAAGGTAAACAAAAGAATGCTAACAGCGAGCATGAAACGAATCTGAGTGAACTATACAGAAATAACTGACAACTTAAGTAAGCCCTATTGTACCTAAAGTAATAAACTTTTGGTAAATGTATTCCCGTCTCCACTAGTTTATTTGCGTATAGCTTAACAAAGCTACAAGATGCATTTGAAGTAGTAAGTAAATGCAACAGGTTTGCTTAGCTTCAGTCTTGATGGTTGCTTATTTTATGAGTATGACAGCATGTCAAAAATGAATTTCTTGATATATGGCCCAAAATTTTGATATCCCTCAAATTTGCGGGGAGAAAGGAAAGCATATGATATTGTTTTGCAAGCGATGAACCAGTTACCTATAAATACTTTTGGTAACAAATCATTAACCTTGAATATGGGATTTTATCATAGTTTCAAATGGATTTTCATTGTGACATCTTACATAATTTTGAACTTCTAATAAATTGAAAATGACAAAGATTAGTGGATACTACAACCAGCTTAACTGTGTTAGTCCTGTTTTCTTGACACTCACAAGAGATATGTGGTCTTGGAACAGCATGCTGATCCAGCTCAACCAATGTTTAACAATAAAAACACTGACTCTGCTGTACATAACACTGTGACTAATGGGCATCCAGTTATTAGTCTATGGAGACTTGATATGGCTAAGTTAAAAATCACTAAGGCTGAGTTTGGACACATGCTACAATTAGGACTCACCCTTGCTTCTCATATCCCTAGGTCACTCCCCACCCTCTTCACACAGTCCATATATTGCCAGAGAAGCCTTGTCACTGTTTCCTCTGCATTTCACTGCCTAGCACATCCCAGCATCGCTGTGACGCAGAAACTGATTTAATCTAAATTTATATGGACCAATATCAACAAAGACATCTGACATTTGTCAAAGAATTGTATTTCTTGACATGTCAAAACAGCCCTGGGATACTTTTGTATTGGCAGATACAAGATTTAATCATGTGCATCTCAATATCATGGGTACTATCTTCCATCTAAGGGTTTTTTGATTTGCTTACCTGCACAGACAAATACAACTGATGACCTGAAGTTACTACCCTCACAAAAATGACTACCGAAGTAGTTGCTACAGATTTTGTACAGCAATGGATTTCTCATTTCAGTATCTCAGTCACAATCACAATTGACAAAGGAAGCCAATTTGAAACCAATTTATTTCCTGAACTTTCGAAGTCGATCAACTGCATGAGAATTTGAATCACTCCTTATAACCCAAAAGCTAATAGCATCACAGTACATTTCCACTGACAACTTAAAGTGATTCTCATAGCTCAAGTAGTTCCTTCTTATCATTAGTGCTTTTAGAAGTTCGTTCAACAGCTAAAAAAAAACTGCACATCGTTACAATTAAATTATAGTATTTTCTCAAATTACCTAAATAAATGATTGCTCCTATCAATATATCTATGGGTGTATTATCAGATACGGTCGTACACGGGAGCAAGTTGCATATGTGACGTCATGTAATACTGGACTGTATTTCTCACTGAATTTAGCCACCTTTTTGCTTGCTTTGGCTCTGAGTCTAAATATGTTCATAAATCTTCGCACCAACTGGAATCAATTGCTGAGAAGATGTCACCAAAAATACCCATCTTTCGTTATTGAACGAGTAAGGCCTACATAGTATGGCACACCTACACATTTGCCCCCACCTCGACTTTGTTTCCTCATAACTTCCAGAAAAATTAATATTTTTCAAATGAAATTTTCTACAAATCGCTTCAGATGATGTAGATTCCGATTATATCGAAATTGTTGTGAAAAATATTTTCTGTGGGTGGGGAGAGGAGTTTCGAGAAATTCACACGAGTCGGCTTTCTATCTTTATAACTTTCGGAATTTAATAGGAAAAAAAAAAAAAAGAATGATGGGCTCGCATACTAACACATCACATATATTTTCAAAATGAAACTTGAAATTTCGAAAGAAAATCTGAAATATATCAGTATGTATGTGTGCGTACTCAGTATTTTTCTTTTCACATCAAATATCGATATAATCGTAATTTATACATCCAAAAATATACATATTTTCCGAAAGTTATGAAGAAACAAAGTGGACTCGAGTGGATTTTCTGAAACTTCTCTCCCCACCCCCAGAAAAGTTCTTTCTCATCAAAGTCCGATATAATTGGGATCTACACCATATGAAGCATATTTGAAGAAAATTTCATTAAAAAATCTAATTTTTTCTGGAACTTATACAATATGACTGGAATTTCGGAATTCTATTTCTATTTTCTTTCCATTGTGATAACTAACTTCTAACTGTATTGTATAATAGAACTGTCTTAAAATACGAAAACAAACTTTTGTCTGCATTGAACCTCATCAAATTGTATTGTTTTAAAAATGCTATTTCTTCCACAAACATTTCTAATACTCCTTTCATTTTAGTTCGTTCTGTCAAGAGCAATATTTCTGACCGTTTCTGTATATACAATGTTTACTAAGGCTTTTCAACTGAAGTTTGCATTTATTGAATTATTTGGTTGGAAAGGTTCGCCTCTTTGCTTCTGTATTCATGTATCAATCGATTTATTTTAACTGACAATATCTAAACAGACTAAGATGTGACAAGCAAGCTTCCTTATATTCTTCACATCTACACTATCGTTTCACGGTCCTCAAATGGGTGTGAAACAAGTCTTATCCCAGCTGTTAGAAACCATCGTTATGGCTTAACTCACGTATCAATACACATAACAGACTAGGCTCATTAGCGTATATCGAGCAATTTAAACTATTTATCCACACTACGAGACAATTTGGTCGATGAAATGATTATTGTGAGTGGATTTGGGGACGAAACCTGAAAGAAGCCCGTCGTATATATGTGTGTGTGTATTTGTGTGTCTGTGTTTGTCCCCCCCCCCCCATCGCTTGACAATCGATGTTGGTGTGTTTACGTCCCCGTAACTTAGCGGTATCGGCAAAAGAGACCGATAGAATAATTACTAAGCTTACAAAGAATAAGTCCTGAGGTCGAATTGTTCGACTAAGGGTGATGCTTCAGCATGGCCGCAGTCAAATGACTGAAACAAGTAAAAGAATAAATATCGTTTGTAGAAATGCATAAATCCGGAGAAGAAGCACATTGTAAGATGTAGACCAGTTAATATTATAGTGGGGTAGGCCGGTTTATGGAGTTACCCTGGGCTAGAGGTCAAATCGTTCCATATTTATGGGAGACCCCGGGTAACCCCATAAACCAGCCTATCCCACTATTATATATACATATATATATATTGATAGAAAGGATACACACATACACACACATATATATATATATATATATATATATGAGAGAAGGAGGAAACAATAATATTGCCTAGCGGTAAACGATGAAATGTTTCCGGCTTAGTTGTCCGATATCTATTTCAAAACAAAGTTAAACTGATTTATTCGAAATCTTTTTCAATGAAGTATTATTCTTTTAGACTTCTTGTTCATTCGTCCAGTAAAATATGAAAAATGCTTCAACAACTTACTAGAATCCTGTTGTTGACTGTGTTTAATAATCAAGTGAAAACTGTAATAAAGTTATCAATAGATCGTTTGTTATACAGATATAAAATAAATAATAGGATAAAATGGAGTTCTTGTTTATACGGGCAGATCTGTGGGGAATTTAAGTGCTTAAACACACGTTTTTGATTTAATGACGAACATTCTGTAATTTTCTGTATAAATCTGGAGAAGAGGTCAGAAAGTGGAACTGTTGATTGACAAATCAATCGAGATAAATCAAAGCATTTCTATAAGAACACAATGGAGAGTGCGTTGCTTGAAAGTAAGTTAAGTACTTTATAATGAATAAATTTGACAAACCTTGTCGGCAGAAGGAGTTTAGTTTGATACCCATACACCTCATCGTTCCAGTTGCATTCAACATGCTTACAGTTGTGAGTTACTTCTGAAATCGACCTTTGATCGACTGTCCCGCAGTGAATTCGATGACACGCCTAGGGAACATGTACAAACAAATATAATAAAGAAGAATAATTTTAATTCATTAAATCTTCAAAAATAATTAACATTTATATTTTATTAAAAATCATTAATTACTAAAGTAGTAATTTTTGTTTTTATAAATTTTGTTGTTGCGAACAACATTTAACTCCGTAAAGCTTCAGCAACGCGAGTCGTTTATAAAGTCCATGAAATTTGTTGGTGGTGATTCGTCTTCGAACTTATTTGAAGGTGATCACTAATTATGGCTATGGCTCTCTGCGCTGCCAGAAATGTATCCCTTTTATCGGGAGCAAAAGCACTTGGTAAGCTTCGTTTTTAATCTGTGATATTCATCACAATATTTTGTAATTTTTCTCTTCCTTTTTTTTTTTAACCACCCAACATTGACAATCATTTCGAAGATAATCATAAGTATTTGATTAACAATTATTTATTTATTTATTTCATATGCCACTGTCTCGCCTTCTTTTATTTACACAAAACCTCTATATGAATCATCTGTTAAACTAAGGGTATCTATAAACAAATCTCCTGCGGGTTGGTGGTACTTTAACGTTGACAAAACACTCCAGTCCTATTTGTTGACCTGAATGGCAGTGATCGCGTGAAATATAACTGAAAGCTTGTATTTTGAAATATTTTATTTTCCTTAATTATATTGAGATGCTGTACCCTTAGTCATCTTAGAACCTCTTAACTCCAGAAACAAGATTAAGTAAGTGGGTGGAAGAAGTTCTATGTTTACAGAGAACTCTTAAAAGATTACAGAATTGGTGTTGTTATTTTGCTCCAAGCCAACATTGTTGGAACAGATATCATTAAAAGTACTTAACGTATAACCATTCGAAAGGTCGCCATCATATATTTACATACTAAATAATGCACACTCAATTACATTATCGAATGTGCCCTTTTTTTAAAAGTTTACTGGGGAAGTGATTTGAAAGAAATTTGACTGCTATTTCTAACGGGTCGAGCGAGGACTCCACCGTTAGCCCGTTAAGAGGCGTGCAATGCAGTTCGAAAAAAAAAAAGAGAAATTGGCTATTCAAGATCTAGTGAGACGACTGGTTCATTAAGGGTGGGTATATTGAGTGATTCAGTAAAACAAACAAAAAAAAGGCGATGCTGGGCACAGGTGCCATCACGATTTCGCTTGCCCCAACAGGTCTTCACAAGCAGAGTTTCGTGTCCAATGAAGGGGACGACGTTGGGATGGATGCCAGTCATCGAATTTAGTTCGATTTCAATTTCACTTGCCTCAACAGGTTTTCGCAAGCGGAGTTTAGTGTCCAATGAAGGAAGGGAATGCATAAGTGGGTTGGCTACACCCCTGGCAGAGGCTTTGGGTTTAGGTCTCACTTGGCTTGCCGGGTCTTCTCACGCACAGCATATTTCCAAAGGTCTCAGTCAGAAGTCATAGCCTCGGTGAGGCCCAAAGTTCGAAGGTCTTGCCTCACCACCTCATCCCAGGTCTTCCTGGGCCTACCTCTTCCACGGGTTCCCTCAACTGCTAGGTTGTGGCACTTTTTCACACAGCTATCCTCGTCCATTCTCGCCACATGACCATACCAATGCAATCGTCTCTCTTGCACACCACAACTGATGCTTCTTAGGTTTAACTTTTCTCTCAAGGTACTTACACTCTGTCTAGTATGCACACTGACATTACACATCCAACGGAGCATACTGGCTTCATTCCTTGCGAGCCTACGCATGTCTTCAGCAGTCACAGTCCATGTTTCACTGCCATGAAGCATGGCTGTCCGCACACATGCGTCATACAGTCTGCCTTTTACTCTGAGAGAGAGACCCTTTGTCACCAGCAGAGGTAAGAGCTCTCTGAACTTTGCCCAGGCTATTCTTTTTCTAGCAGCTACACTTTCAGCGCACCCTCCCCCACTACTGACTTGGTTACCTAGATAGCGGAAACTATCAACCACTTCTAGTTTTTCTCCCTGGAATGTGGCAGAAGTTGTTTTCTGCACATTTACAGTGTTTATAGCTCCTGAACATCTGCTACATACAAAAACTAACTTCCTAGTTAACCTTCCTTTGATATTGCTGCACCTCTTATGTGTCTATAGCTTGCACTGGGTACATCTTATAGAGTTTCTACCTACGCCTTTTCTACAGATCGAGCAGGGCCATGTATATATATTTCTATGTGTACGTGTATATATGTATATATATTTCTATGTGTATATGTATGTGTGTGTGTATATATATGTGTATATATTTCTATGTATATCTGTGTGTATACATGCATATATATTTCTCTGTTATATGTATGTGTATATATGTGTGTATATGTATATCTGTGTGTATGTATATATATATATATGTACACGTGTATGTGTGTATATGTATATATATATATATATATATGTATGTGTGTGTGTGTACATATATATGTGTATGCAGTGCGTGAGAAGACCGGGCAAGCCAAGTGAGACCATAATCTGTGGCCTCTGCCAAAAGTGTAGCCAGCTCACTTATTTGTATCTTTACTTCATTGGACACTAAACTCTACTTGCGAAGACCTGTTGATGCAAGTGAAATTGAAATTGAACCAAATTCAACAACTGGCACCCATGCCAACCTCTCCTTCATTGGACACTAAACTCTGCTTGCGAAAACCTGTTGGGACAAGTAAAATCGAAATAATAACTGAACCATATTCCATGACTGGCATCTGTGCCAGTGGAGCACTAACAGCACTGTCCTAGCGTGATCATTGCCCAAGCAGCTGTCTGGCTTCCATGCCAGTGGCACATAAATAGCACCATTTGAGTGTGATTGTTACCAGCTTTACCTTACTGGCACTTGTACCGATGGCACATTAGAAAACATTCGAATGAAGTCGTTGCCAGTGCCGCTGGACTGGCTCCTATGCAGGTGGCATGTAAAAATCACCATTTTGAGCGTGGCCGTTGCCAATTCTGCTTGACTGGCCCTTACTGCCGGTGGCATGTAAAAGCGCCCACTACACTCTCAGAGTGGTTGGCGTTAGGAGGGGCATCCAGCTGTAGAAACTCTGCCAGATCAGATTGGAGCCTAGTGCAGCCATCCGGTTCAGCAGTCCTCAGTCAAATCATCCAACCCATGCTAGCATGGAAAGCGGATGTTAAACGATGATGATGATGATGATGTGTATGTATATATATATATATATATATATATACATACATATATATATATATATATATATATATATATATATATATATATATATATATATATATATATATATATATATATATATATGTATGTATGTGTGTCTATATATATATGTATGTGTGTCTATATATATATGTATGTGTGTCTATATATATATGTATGTGTGTCTATATATATATGTATGTGTGTCTATATATATATGTATGTATGTGTGTCTATATATATATGTATGTATGTGTGTCTATATATGTATGTATGTATGTGTGTCTATATATGTATGTATGTATGTGTGTCTATATATGTATGTATGTATGTGTGTCTATATATGTATGTATGTATGTGTGTCTATATATGTATGTATGTATGTGTCTATATATGTATGTATGTGTGTCTATATATGTATGTATGTATGTGTGTCTATATATGTATGTATGTATGTGTGTCTATATATGTATGTATGTATGTGTGTCTATATATGTATGTATGTATGTGTGTCTATATAGATAGATAGATAGATAGATATATGTGTGTGTATATCTATATAGATTTATATATGTGTGTGTATAAGCAATGTTAAATCTCTGAACAAGGTATAAACAGTAACTGCACGACAACGGGAAGTATATTTGCCACTTAAATGCAGCTAGACCCTAAGGGTGAATGTTACTGTTGCTTTCAGCCCCAGGAGAACGTCTCCTCCAGCTGGCTATTGACACACTTGTGTGTGTATATTTATATAGATATATATATGTGTGTGTGTGTATATATAGATATATGTGTGTGTATATATAGATATATGTGTGTGTGTGTGCATATATATATATGTGTATATATAGATGTGTGTGTGTGTGTGTATATATATATATGTGTATATATATATATGTGTATATATAGATGTGTGTGTGTGTGTGTATATATATAGATATGTGTGTATATATATATGTGTGTGTGTGTGTATATAGATGTGTGTATAGATATGTGTGTGCGTATATATATATAGATGTGTGTGTGTGTATATATAGATATGTGTGTGTGTGTGTATATATAGATATGTGTGTGTGTGTATATATATAGATATATGTGTATATATATAGATATATGTGTGTGTATATATAGATATATGTGTGTTTGTGTATATAGGTATATATGTGCGTGTGTGTGTGTATATATATATAGATATGTGTGCGTGTGTGTGTATATACACACACACCTGCTGGGTTCGGCTGCTCTACATGGATAAGAGGCAATACCTCGAAACTAGTCTGTAGCTGCCAGACCAGCAAGGGGAAGCGGCTGACTGCCCCTATTCGAAGGTTATAATGGACACAGATTCGTGTGTCACATAGCTAGCTAGAGGTGATGGCCTCTTGGAGCTAATCAACGGTAGCATTCATCCTATTTTTTGGGGGACTGCCATGTTGGCTTAGCGATAACTATTAATATCCAGTACCGCTGCTGTAGTCTCCTTTAAAGAGACTTAGAAATATTAATATTTATATATATATGTAATATGTATGTATTTAATGCAATGAATTAGAAAATTAAGAAAACCACAGATTAACCAACACATTGGTTGGACCACATTGATAGCTTAGTTTTTAATACAAAGCACCTCATAACAAAATAGGTGAAGTAACATATCTTATGGCCGTTACTACTCTGATTGCCAAAATGCACTCTATACATAAATGCGAGAAGATTTTTTATCTTCATAGGGCATTTTGAATTAAGGTAACGGATCTTCATCAGTGTGAAAAACAAGAGTGTATGACTTAAACAAAATGTAGAAGAAAAAGGAAAGAAAATATGACTTAGACAAGTAGTATAGAAGCCCAATAGGTTAAGAGCAAATAATTATTTACCATCTGAGCTACAGGGTTGGTAGGTAAAAGAGTGAGCTAGTAATGGTTAAGGGAATACTACTCAGTTTTGCCAGCTGTGTAGTCAGGAGCAACATGAAATGAAGTGTTTTGCTCAAGAGCACAATGTGTCACCCATTCTTGTTGGCCTTCACCAGTGTAGGAAAGTGGTTATACACCATTAGGTATACCGCTTCCGTACATAAAATTTCTAGAAGAAACAACGGAACGCAGATTCTGAACTATCAACACAACAATATTTATTTACAGAGGAAATAGGCAGCACTTCGCCCTTTTGGTTGCTGAGACGCCGTCAATGATGTTGGTGGTTATTTGTCTAGCTCCAGAGTTGGAATGTTGGAAAGAGCTGTCTCCAGAGTTGGAATGCTGGAGAGAGGCTGCTTGTACGTCTGGGCCCTTCACCGGCCGGCGTGAAAGAGAATGAATAAGGGCGCGAAGCTTGGATATCGATGACTACGCATGCGCATGAGACTCTTCCTGTGTTCCTTCCGGAACTAGTTCCTGCGCATGCGTGGATAAGCTTTCCAGAAATGTCGTCTGCTATCAAAGGCGTCACTACACCAGTTTAGATATCTCCTTATAACACTGCTTGTATGACAGTGACACATTTCGGATCTTTTTTAAAACGGGGGCCACATTTTTCATTAACGAAACACTTTGAAACTTGGAACACTGGTAGAATGTGTCATATAAAACATCTTTTTCTCTTAGTCTTCTTAAAAAAAAAAAAAGAAATCCCTAACTTATTCCATGTTAAAGTTGTCGTATTTCTGTAATTTCAACCAATCACTGACGTCCATTCAGCCGATATACATTAAGTGCCGACTACATAAACATACGATTCTGAAACAATTCTATCGGTGATAGGGTTAGGGTAAAACAGCAAATTTAAAAAGAAAAAAGCAAATAAAACGAAGAAGAAAAAAAGAAAATGAAAAAAGCAAATAAAACGAAGCTATGGCTTAATCAACCAAAGGAGTAAATGTAAACAACTGAATACTTGTCAGTGATTGGTTGAAATTATCGAAATAAGACAATTTTTTACATGAAATAAATTCGAATACAAAAATATTTTTCTGTTCTATAACACAAAATAGATAAGTATACGAAGTTTGAAAGTCTTTTGGTACCAAAAACACTACGTAAAACATTAATGAAAAATGTGGCCCCCCGTTTTAAAAAAGATCCCACATTTCGAACTACAATGTGAGATTTAGACAAGGAGAAACAAACACATGCACATACAGTAAGCATTCAGTTTCAATTTACCAAATCCACTCATAAGGCTTTAGTTAGTCTTGGACTATAGTAGAAGATATTTGCCAAAGGTATCATGTAATGGGACTCAACCAGGTACCATGGAAAGCAATCTTCTTAGCCACACACTTACATACACACACATATATATATATATATATATATATATATATATTCCCTCTCTCACTCTCTGGGAGAGAGGCATGGAGTCCCTCAGATGGTTCAGTACCCTCTTTTACACCCTTCTCTAAACTCCCTCCCTGTAAAGTGATTCACCTAGCAGCTGTCTTAGCCTATTGAGCTACTTTGGTGAGACCTCCAAGGCTAAAGAGTGGGATCAGGTTACCCTCACTGATTTTCACTCTAAAACTAGTAAGTGCAGGAAGAAAAGCCTTGCAGTGTCAAGAATTGGTTTACATAATCACTTGAGGTTGTGCCACACTTCCTCGTGATCTCACACCCACACACATTATAGACATGTGTATGTGTATATATACACACACACATATACAGAAATATAAATTTTTTTATATAATGCTCTCACTCATGTGTAGGAAGCCGCTTCTCCTTGACCAGTTTTTCTTTTATTTTTCTAGTTTCATATCTAAGATTTTTGTAGCAAACATGACGGGTCCTTGTTTTAAGTCATATGTTTTGTTCTAGTTTATGCCACTCTCAATATCATTCTATTTCCATTATCATCACTTTCATCTTGTGATTGGCCAGAAGTCAAAATTTGTGCTGGATATTATTAAGGAAATTCCTGTTTGATGTATATTGTATGTGTAGCATGCACACCAAATAATAGCTGAGTCTAGGAGTGAGAAAGAATTAAAGTATTTGGAGAGCTGTTGTGTAAACCAGGATATTTGTGTTGGAGGATGTGAGAAAAAATAACTTTTGGTACATTCATGATATGTTGAGAGAGTGAGATGAAATGAAATTGTCCTGGCTGTAGGATGAGAGATAGTTTGATACATATTAATGAAGGAGTTTGAGAGTTATTTAAAGTCTTTGTTGCAGAGGTTCAGGTGAGACAGGAACCAAAATTCCATTGAAGTCATGCATTTCAGGTCCAGATTTTATCTCTTAGATTAAGTAATACAGAGGCCACTGTAGATAACGTATGTACACAGAATGTTATCTGAACATTAAATGGAGTGCTGTTGTGTGTGTGTGTGTGTGTGTTTGTGTAAACATTTGTAGTGTAATAATCTAAATATCAGTTTAGATATTTAGATCACCAGAATGAAGTCTATACGCCATCACATTGTTTGAACGTCCTTTTTCCATGTTAGTATAGGTGAGGCAAATTTTCTAGTCCTTCAAACATGGAGAACACAATGACTGGACATATTTTCATGGAAGATTGCAAACCAACAACACCACTTGTACGATAGTAACTTTGCAGTTTTAAGGTTCAGGGACTTGAATATTTATGCACACATATAAATGCAGACTTTTTCAGTTTCCATCTACCAAATCTATTCATAAGACATTAGGTTACTGGGGTTATAGTAACAGTCACTTCCCTAGGTACTGCACAGCTTTATTAAACCCAAAACAACATGGTTGCAAAGCAGACTTCTTAATGTGCAGCTATGCCTATATTGAAAATAATGAAGAATTTAATAAAACAACTTTGTCATTTGGCTGGTGTTCAGAGCATAAATTGATCTTTATCTTTTACCTGTTTTAGTCATTAGACTGGCCATGCCTGAGTGCCACCTTGAATTTTTAGTCAAATCAATTGGCCCCAGTACTCAATTTTTAAACCTGGGACTTATTCTATCGGTCTCTTTTACCAAACTACTATGTTACAGGAATGTAATCACACCAGCACCGGTTGCCAAGTGGTGATAGGGGACAAACATAGACATACACACACACACACACACACACACACACACACACACACACACACACACACACACACACACACACACACACACACACACACACACACACACGCACGCACATATATATGATGGGCTTCTTTTAGTTTTCATCTACCAAATCCACTCACAAGGCTTTGGTTCACCTGAGGCTATAGTAGAAGACACTTGCCCAAAGTGCCATGCAGTAGGGCTAAATTCGGAACTGTGTAGTTGGGAAGCAAGCTTCTTACAACACACCCACTCCTGATGGAAGGTTTTAATTGAGATTATTTTAAAACAGGAAGTTTGTATCCTAGAATTAGGGAAAGTCTCTAGCAGGTTGATATCAAGAGTTTATGATAAATTCCTCATGTAGTGTGTCTACTACAAGAATTTTGATTCAGTATCAGTACCGTGATAATCAAGATTTCACTATTCAAAGGTCAGAATGATGGAGTACTATAGTTGCATTTGGATGGCCTTGGCATGTCTTTGGAGTGCAGCTGTTTCTATCAATTTTTATTTTCATGTATCGTACGGACAATACACATAAAAGAGAAAAAATTTATGGGGGAAATAGCTTGCCTGATGCAGATTGTATTCAACATACAGAATTGTTAGTAGAGCCATTTATCTGAATAGGCTGGTAATATATGTAATGTAGGGATTATGGACAAAAAAAAAAATAATTACAATTATTCTTCATGGCATAAAATTTATTCTGTTATTAGTTGCCAATACAGACCTGCTTTAAATTCCTCAGAATCTATTAATTTACAATAAATAATTATAATTAAGGAATGATAATATTGGTTATAATTAATACTATCTTTAATCTTTTGTTTCAGTCATTTGACTGCAGCCATACTAGGGCACCATCTTGAAGAGTTATTTAGTTGAACACATTGACCCCCAAGACTTATGTTTTCTAAAAGCTTAGTACTTATTCTGTCATCCTTTTTTGTCAAACTGCTAAGTCACGAGGTCATAAACACACCATCAGTTATCAAGCGGTGGTGGTGATGGGACAAACACATATAAAAAGACACATGCACATATATGATGGGCTTCTTTCAGTTTTTGTCAGCCCGAGGCTATAGTACAAGACACTTGCCCAAGGTGCCATGCAATGGGACTGAACCAGGGAGTATCTGGTTGAACCAAGTTTTTTAACACACAGCTACGCCTGTGCCTATACTGTTATACTACCGTACTTTTTATTTTTTTTGCTACATAAGGTTTGCAGTTGCCAGTATTGGACTGTTAGTCTCATTCTACTTGGTTCTGTAGACAAAGATGTAATTGATGAATGTTTCTGATTAGCTCAAATCTATCACTTTGCTACTAGAAGTAGATCTACTAATAGTAGAAAAATATTAGAGTAGAAATGGCTTTCCCAGAAATAAGAGTATATGACCAGACATATTTTCATTGAAGACTGGAAACAGCCATCATTGCTTGCAAGATTGATGTTTGTTTACAGTCATTATATGATGTCAAGACAAGGGTACACACAAACATATGTATATGTGTGTGTGTGCGCGCGTATATGTATGAATGTGTTTGTGTGTGTGTGTGTATGAGTATGTATGAATGTTTGTGTATGAATGTGTGTGTGTGTGTGTGTGTGTGTGAATGAGTGAGTGAGTGAGAATTGTGTTTGCAAAGAGAACATTGAGGTCAATGAACTGGTCCTTGTAGTTACGTCATTGCACTGTCTGGGAGCTAATCATGTTTTACTACAGACATAGAGGTTTCTTTTTTATTACAATACATTGGCTGGATGCTTTTCACAGTTAATTATTTCAATAAAGTGTAAATCTTGTTAATGATGTGAGTTTTAACATCTAATTCTATGATTAAACCTATTTTTGCTTTGTTTTGCTTTTCCCCATCACTCGCCACATTTATTAAAAGTATTAGCAATGACTGCAGCAGCCATTGTGCTTGAGGAAGAGTGGGAGGACACTCTCTTATTAACTACTTCTCTGTTGATTTAATGTCAAAATATAGGATGCAGTAAACTAGAAACTGCAGTGAAAAAATTTTACTTCAGAGTTACAAATATATTTTTTCTTTGACCTGATTTATTTCTGTCTCTTGTTCAGTCACATAAATGTAATTTTGTCATTTGTTTCAACAACTATTAGTTAAGTTATTTGGCTGCGTTTCATACCAGCAACTAATGCGCCTTGAAGTATCTAATTTTTTGGAAAAGTAAATTGATGGCACTTCGACTCAGGTGCATTACCTATATGATACTATATATTTGCAATCCCTGTGGCGGCGCAATGGCCCAGTGGTTAGGGCAGCGACTTGCAGTCATAGGATCGCGGTTTCAATTCCCAGACCGGGCATTGTGAGTGTTTATTGAGCGAAAACACCTAAAGCTCCATGAGGCTCCGGCAGGGGATAGTGGTGAACCCTGCTGTACTCTTTCACCACAACTTTCTCTCACTCTTACTTCCTGTTTCTGTTGTGCCTGTAATTCAAAGGGTCAGCTTTGTCAAGCTGAATATCCCCAAGAACTATGTTAAGGGTACATGTGTCTGTGGAGTGTTCAGCCACTTGCACATTAATTTCACGAGCAGGCTGTTCTGTTGATTGGATCAACTAGAACCCTCAACGTTGTAAGCGATGGAGTGCCAACATTTTCAATCCCTACAGGTTGCTATGAGCCAAGAATCATTTGATACTATCTTTTACATTCAAAATTTCAGCCAATGAAAGGAGTAGAAGAGCAGTGTGTCTGAATAGAGAACTTTGGCCTTGATGTGATCGAACAAGCTGACATTCTGTTATTGTTTCTGATTTAGATATGGATGATAGTTGACTTCATCTTCATTTCTGATTGCATGTAAATCACAAGTTTATTGTGCCTGCAGATCCCAATTTTAGCCAACCAGAATTCCTTGTTCATTTGTTAAGTTCTAGAATGTTCTTTCAGCAACAGCCTTATAAACAGCCATTTTTAGCACGAAAAGGAGACGGAATTTGGACACCATTCATTATGGTCTGTGGCAAATTCTTCTCTTATAGCTGTTTTCGTAGCTTCATACTCAAACCAATGCAATTTTCCTAATATCTGTTTTCACAGCTCTATACCAACTCTGAGATGGGTGAAGAATAAACACAGCCTTATATTTTTGCAGCGATGTGAAGCATCAACTTAATCATTAATTATCTATGAAGACTTTCAGCACCTGTAACATAACAACGCTACAGATAAAGTTATTTGTATAGAGGAAAGAAACTGGCTCCTGTATTGACTAACTCTCAAGTCATTGAAATTGTACTTCTGGATAAATTGTTTGGAGTAAATGCATATAACTCACAACTTATGATTAGGTATTTTCATCGTTTATCCAACAACAAGCACAATGCTGTTTATTAAAGTTGAATAATTATTAGCAGTTATTGCCATTTATTTTGCTATCAGATTGATCAAAATTTCTGAAAATGTCAAACCATTGAGGTTATTCTCAATTACAGTAATCAGTACTGCAAATCTTTTCATCTGCTGACTTTTATTGATTAACTCTAATCCTAATTTTTAAGGTGTCATGGGAAACTTAGGAAGTTAGTTTCTCTGGTCAGTAATCGGAATTAGAAGGCTGAGTCTTTGAAAAATAATAGAGAAAGGAAGGGAAATCATTTAACTTCACTGTATAAAATAACAATTTTTGTATTTTGTATCTCCCTTGACAGGTGTTCGCTGTTTCAATGTATCGTTTGCTCACCAGAATGTTGCTCCAAGTAAGAAAGTTTACATATTTAGTTGCTTGTATGTATTATTATGCTTTATGTAGCTGTTTTCCTTTATACTGACTACAAAAAGTGGGACTTTAAACTTAAATTTCAACTGTCTCCAGTGCTACTTTGCTATAGCTGACATAGCTTTCATGAATCACATTAGAATAAACTGCTTGATAGTTATTTAGATTTAATTTCTTCAATTGGCATTCAAATTATATTTAAGCCCATAACGCATAGTTGGGGAATCAAGACAAATAAAGAATGTTTTCAATTTGAACCTTCCAAAATTTATTGTAGGTGTATAAGTGTGATGTGATGTTAAATTATATATCAGTTGCTTTTTAACCCCTTAGCATTCAGATTACTCTGTCAAACATATTGCTTATTTATTGAAATTGGTTCAAATTAATCATGTATTATCTCATAGCTTTGAGATTTCAACAATGTAATTTTGTATGTTTTTAGAATGACATTGTATGGTAGGTGTAAAGGCCAAATCTGGTTGGCTTCATCATTAAACATGTAGAATATTTGAGCCCGATATGGCTAGTTTAAATACTAAAGGGTTAATATGCAACTACTCTTTCCCTGGGTAAAAACAGTGCACTGAATATTACAGGATAGACTACGACATCGGGATTGTGTTTGTTTAGCAAGAGATACACTGTTAAGGCGGCGAGCTGGCAGAAATGTCAGCTCGCTGGGTGAAACGCTTAGCGGTATTTCGTTTGCCGCTACATTCTGAGTTCAAATTCTGCCAAGGTCGACTTTGGCTTTCATCCTTTCGGGATCGATTAAATAAGTACCAGCTACGCACTGGGGTCGATGTAATTGACGTAATCCCTTTGTTTGTCCTCTCTATGTTTAGCCCCTTGTGGGCAATAAAGAAATAAGAGATACACTGGAATAGATTACAGTAGCCAAGCCACATATGTATGAGAAGAAATTAATATTATTATAAAATTAAACAGAGGTAACTATAATGATAACAGTATGTCATAAATGACTGTCATGATGCATCTTGAGCGTTGTTGTATAAAAAAAAAATCCAGATGTTTAAATATCAATGTATTTAAAAGCTACAGGTATAAATGTAAAAACGCTGTTTATAATTGGCGCAAACATTGAGAAAATATCAGAATGGTCTACAGTATGCTAGAGATATGCCTAAATACACACCTGTAGTGGAGTAATGTTCACCAATATTTATTATCCCTCTTAGAAGTTTAGTACCTCTTAGGCAGATTTGTCATGAGGGCTAAGAGAATTACTTTTATTCATTTCAAAGTTGTTAATGATAATTTTTATATTTTTCCTTTTGTAGGTCGAAAAACTCTTTCAAAACCTGGTGTTCGGAATGTTGTATTAGTAGAAGGTATCCGTATTCCATTTTTGACCTCTGGAACAACCTATGTTAACCTTATGCCTCATGATTTAGCTCGAAATGCATTGCTGTAAGTAAGCTTTATATAGCCAAATAAATAAATAAAAATTGATTTTCTGAATTAGATCAAAGTACTACTAAATCTGAGATTTCTGCAGATGGAAACTTTCATGTTCCCTCATTTAAAAGTTTCAAATGTCTAATTTCTAGTCTAGTCTTTTACACAGTTTGATGAAGTATTTGGTAAACTGCTGCTATTTTGTCATTTAATTGGTTGAAGGTTTTGTTATACTAATTATGTAAAGTATATAAGATTTGCTTGTAGCATAGGCACAAGGCCCGAAAATTAGCCGAGAGGAATTGGTCAATATCATGAAACCCAATACTTGACTGGTACTTTCTTTTATCTACCTCAGATAGATAAAAGGCAAATTCTACAAGGCATTTTGTCCAATGCTTTTATCAATCCACTTTCCTTTAAGAAAAAAAAAAAAATTTTAGATCATTTTCTGAGAAGTGAAGTGAGCTGAGAATTTCAGTTGACTTTTGACTGCATATTTCTGCATATATCTTAAAACCATAATTTGCTTTCTATTTTAAGAAAGTTTTCTTGAGTAAGGAGCCAGTATATTGTTCCCTTTATAGATCTAGATCAGATTTTGTTCCAGTATATTGATTTATTGGTCATCACTATACAGAAAGATACATCAATGAATATCCAGTATAAAGAGATTAATAGTAAAAAGTGATTATATCAATGTATTCTGGGAGAGGAATATCTAAAATTTAGGATCAACCATTTTTCAAAGAATTCCTTTTTTTAAAATAAAAGTACCTGTTTGAAATATTAAATGTCCTTTACCCAGCATCCACATACTCTCTCCACACACTAATATCAAGAAGTCTTGTTATTGTGACCTGGGCATTACTGTCAGCAGCAATTTGCACTGGACAAAGCAAATCTCTAAAATTGTCAAGAAGGCCAGGGCGTGTTGGCATCACTCAGCAAGACCTTTGTCGGTTGCGCTCAGCTATCGATTTAAGGCTGTATATGGCTATGGTGCAGCCACACTTGTAATTTGCATCACCAGTCTGGAACCCCTATTTTGCTCAGGACATTGACCTCCTGGAAACTGTTCAGAGACATGCAACCAAGTGAATCCCCTCCATCAGGTATCTACTATATGCTGAATGCCTTGCTTCCCTGAGTATAGATACATTGAAGCTTCGATATCTGGCAACTGACTTGGTAAACACCCACAAAATTATTAACCATCATGCCAACAACCACCTTGAGCACCTTTTTGAGTTCCAGGTGTCTAACACACGTGGGCATGCCTACAAAGTCAGAAAACAGCACAGCTCTCATGACTCTCGAAAATATTTTTTCACACTCAGAGTTGCTGAAGCATGGAACAAACTACCTGCATGTTGTTAGTTGCCGAGACATTGCATCCTTTAAAACCTCCATGCTTCCTGAAATTCACCAACACTACACTTGATGTATCCCCCTCCATTTGCATGCACATATGTACATCATGACTCATACACTGTTCACTTTCCTGGCTTTTGTACATAATTCTATGCACTGTACATGCACCTTTGATGAGTTGTAGTGCACCTGAGCACTATACACAATAATTTCACTATTATTATTGGACACCAACAAACTCTTATTTTTTTTAAAGATAATTTTGCCAATAGACTGCCAATAGCCTCTATGAATTTTAGGGATTATTTCAATTATATTCAATTCTCCCAGAATATATATTATTATAAAAATCATGTTTCCCTTCTGTTCATCGCATGTTATTTCAATGATTTCATGAAACCAGACATTTTGTAGTTTTGAAAATGTTCCACTATAATATCATTTCTAACATTATTGTTCAGCAGAAAATTAAGGGAGGTGTTTTATTTTTGGTCAAAGTTTATTGTTTCCTAACATGCCACCAAAAACTAAAAAAGAAATAGGGATGTGTGAAGAAAGGAAAAAGACGAACAGAAGGAAACTGGAAGGCAAAACAGAAAACTCTGCTGTAAACCATTTTCAATTTATTGAATGCATTTCCTTCCACTTAAAACTATTTGTAGTTGAGATGGCTAAACTAATTTACAAAGCCCTTCATTCAGTAAAACAGTCAGTCTTGCTATCTGTAAGATAAACATTATTTTGTAGAGAAATATTTGTTACAAAACAATTGTGAAACTCCAAAGATAAGTCATGGAAACATTCCTTATTATGAATGAAAAATAATTCACTGAAACTTGTCAGTTACTGCTTTATGTATGAAGAAGTTTCCGTTAAGATATTTCACTGGGATGTTATGTTAATATTTGAGACAAAAATTGTTATCAAAATAATTTGACATTCTTCATTTGCCACAAATATAACTAATCTACACATACTCATAAATATGGGAGATTTTATGTGGTTGCTCAACCTGCTAGAAGTAGCTGACATATCTTCAACTCATCCAGAAAGATACATCACAAGGAGTGTTGTTTATGGTGAAGTCTTCTGTGTCAGTGTAAATATTGTATAAACTAAGTTTGCAGAATGTGAAATAAAATATTTAAAAAATTAAAGTTTGTAGCTAAACAATATTAAAAAATTATTTATGAAACATTCATTGAGAAAGATAACCTAAAGTTCAATAATTTGCTCATTTAAAAAGTACTCAATAGATTTATTTTCTTGAAAATGGAGATAACTTTAATGACTTTCTAATTTTCTCAAAGACTCTTTGTATTTTAAGCTGAATATATTTTATATTATAGGTAAATGGATAAACAATATAATTTTAAAATTTTATCATTATGCCCTCATCAAAGCAATGAACATTGAACTGGTATTTACAAAAGTTTATTCTCAAAAGTTCTGAAAGGTTTTAATAATAAATATTAAGAAAATTAGTCAGTTTTAACTGATGATAGTAAACTAGAAGTTTTGTTTAATCAGTAGTAAAAATTTACTTAATATTTTATTTAGAAACATCCTTTGAATAATATTTGATATATTGTATTTTATTTTTTGTAGTGGTTTAGTTAAGCGAACAAACTTGTCAAAAGGTAAATTTATTTTTTCATATTATTAGATGTTTGTTTATTATAGTTTGAATTGTGCCTGCTATATTAGGTTTAATGGAGAGAAAGGAAATACTGGGAGTAAGGAAAGTTTGTGTAGACACTAGCTACTATAAGATATTTATAACCAACTTTTTACAAGTTTCTAAGCAACAATGGGCAGGTGAGAGTAGCTAAAACAGATGATGATACATAATTGTTTCTGAACTGTTTCACATTCTGTTTATAATATTGGCATAATGACTCTTCCTAGACACAACAAAATTACATGGAATAAGTTAAGAGCCATAAGTAATTTGCAGTTACTTTATTATTGTCTAATTTATCAAGCTGGGAAGCAGTTTCAAATTCTTGACAATTAACAGAATAATTAAGCTTCAACATGTCATAAGCGACATGACAACTATGATCTCTGCACATGCACCCCAATCAAGTAGTAGGACTGTTTCTATGAGGTCTTCTTGCAGACTATCTCAATAACAAATGGTGCCGAGTCTGGTATTGCAGCTGGTTACTTTAACAGACATATTAGACGACATCATGATGGTTATCTGATATACAAGAAGACTATGGATATAATACAGGGAATGAAATCTTTTTGAGTTCTATGATACAATTGACTATAGCTACTTGCAACACTAGCTTCAAGAAACCCACCAATCAGGTAGAATTCTTATTCATAAGGAATTAAAATAAGCAGGGTCAGAGTGAGATGGACTGAGATGAATAAGACAGTCTGAGCAAAGAAATATTAAAGCAGTTGTATACTGTCAACTCAATGTGACAGTCCCAACAAGAGAATCATACTGCTGATATTTAGCCCTAGGAAGCTGGACTGCTTCCTGTCGGCCTTGGCACATTTTCTGTGTCCTTATATTTGCGAGGGGGAGACAAGCAGCCCCACCCCGCTCAGTGTGCATTCAGGGACGTGTTTCTGAGTCATTGCTCGTCATCAACCTGAAGTAGCAAAACAAGCTGGCTGAAGATGCATGTCAAACCCTCACAAATATATATATATTTTTAGGTCCAGCTTCCTAGGGCTAAATAACAGCAGTATGATTCCCTTATTGGGACTGTCAGAGTTGACAGTATACAACTGCTTTATCGTAACACTGCTGCTTAATTCTCTCTGTGAGATTTATAATTAGATCATTTCCAAAGAAATATTGTTTATCAGTTATAATCAGTCAACCAAGAAGATAAGTGTATTCTCATTGGAGTCACTAGAAGATTGAATTATCACTAAGGACTCTTTCTTATATTTTGCTTTGTCTGACGGTTTGATAATGTTAAGTTGTATTTCCTGGGAGTAATAGCAGTTTTAGTTGTTTATATGGTCTATTGTCAGTGTTTGGCATAAGCTGCCCCTCTTGCATGTTTTATAAGGAAAGATTCAAGAATATGTATTAGTTTTGTTGATTTGAGAAACCTGCTGCTGTGGGTATATTTTTATTATTGCATTCTGTTAAGTATAACAATTGTTGGAGTTGGTCATATTGTTTTTTGCAAAGATTTTGTTTCCTCATTCAGAATGTTTCTAAATGCTTACCATTTTATATTTTACAGTTAAATTGTGACTATTAAATGATTGTCTGATTTTCTTTTTTGGCAGATGCTGTGGACTATATTATCATGGGTACTGTAATACAAGAAGTGAAAACAAGCAACATAGCAAGAGAAGTGAGTATTTGTTTTCCTTTGATTTATTTGCTGCCGAAATTTACAAATCCTTTACTTTTCACTTTACTTTCTCTTTTCAGGCAAGTTTAGGAGCTGGTTTCTCAGACAAAATTCCTGCCCACACAGTCACCCAAGCTTGTATATCATCAAACCAAGCAATTACTTCAGGTTATTAGCAGTTTTTCTCTTAATCTAGAATAGAGCTGTTTGAATTGTTTATATAGAAAGAAAAAGAGTACAGTATTATTTCAATGTCAATTACCAAATGTATTGTTTCCAGTAGTGAAATATATGTTTTCCTTCTTTTTTTTTTCCAGCTATAGGGTTAATAGCTTCAGGGAACTGTGATGCTGTTATTGCTGGTGGTGTGGAGTTTTTGTCAGATGCTCCAATCCGATTGAGTCGTAAAATGAGGAAGCTGTTGCTGTCGCTAAACAAAGCTAAAAAGCTTCCCCAGAAGCTTTCTTTGATCAGCCAAATGTTGACCCCTTCTTCTCTGACTCCTGATGTGAGTTATATTTGTAATTATTACACAACTTGACAAAACTGTTATTTCCATCTATATTTTACTAGCTTATTTACTTCAATTGAATATTAAAACACTTTAAATTGGTGGCAACGTTTCTACTCAAAAATTGATTTTTCTTGCAATTAGAAAATTTATAGAAATATAGAATGGTATGATAGATTAGATATTTAAAAAATGATAATAAAAACTCTTTGCATCTGTAAATAACTTTATCTGCTATTCTGAGCAACTTGTCTATTCATTTCAAGGTAACTTATAGCATTGTCGTATTTCTTAGCCTGACATTGTCAGGAAATTGTTATTTAGTAAAATCTCTATGTGAAACATTACTGCTATATTTCATGACATATTTCCTACCAATTCCTTCTTCTGGTTAGATACTGACCTTTCTTTTGTAATTTTCAAGATGCATGTAATATTGCTTTTTGTTTTCTTTTATTCACCCCAGCTTCCATCAGTGTCTGAATTCTCTACTGGAGAAACAATGGGCCATTCTGCTGACAGACTAACATCAGCTTTTTCTGTCTCCCGCCAAGAACAGGTAATTTTTTGGAAACTTGGAATAACTAAATTTTGTCAAGTGTTACCATTGTTTATTGAAATTACTTTTTTTTTTTTTTAATTACAGGATGAATATGCCCAAAGGTCACATATGTTTGCACAAGAAGCTTCTGACAAAGGATTGCTTACCGATATTGTTCCCTATAAAGTAGCAGGTAAGAATAGTTTGCTTTTAATCAATCATTGAAGTAATGGCCAAAATAATGGTTTTTAAATAAGCTATCTCCGGTACACAGCTTGAATTTTCACTATTTGCTCATCTGAAGACTTCATTCCTTCCATCAAATTCTGAGAATGAAAGTTTGCTGAATTTTGTCAAAGTTCAATGACCCAGATATATTTTATTAACTGAATTATAGGACAAAGAAGATATAAAGATATAAGGAATCAGAAAATTTTAATTTTCCCAAAATATTTCATATGAGTGTGAACTGAAAAGTTCATAGGTGGACGATGAAGGAGTGATGCTAGAGCTGTGAAATCTTGCATTCATTCATTTCAACACTTCTTTATTTGCATTGTTTTTTCTAGGTAAACTGACATCTGACTGTTCAAAGACTTCAAAAGTAACTAGTAGCAGGACTTCTTGAAAATGGACAAAATTTGGTGTTGTGGTGCTATCAAGTGCCAGCAGTAAAATGGTTTAGTCCCCCAAAGACATTCATGCTGCCATGGTTGCTACATTGTTCCAGCTTTATCAACAATGCAGAAGTGAGCAACTGAATTTAGGAGAGGAAGGGAGAGTCCTGAAGATGACCCAACGTGTGGACGTCTTACAACTGCCACTATCGAGGAAAACTTTGTGCTCACCACATAGTAATAAATAACAGGCAACTGACTATAAATCAAAAAGCCAATATCCTATTCATTGTGCTTAGTGGGTGCCATGTCTTGACACCTGATAAAAAGTGCACCAGACTGATCACATCATGAAATAATCTGACATTGTTTGAGGTAGATCCAATTAGTTTCCTTGAATGTTTTCTAACTCAGGATGTGAGTTGGTTTCATCACTTTCAGCCAGAGACGGAGACAATCCATGCAGTGGAAACACTCCTCATGCTCCTAAGAAGGCCACGGTAGTTTCATCTACAGGGAAGATGATGGCCTGTTTTTTGGGTATATGAAAGGCATTGTTTATTGACTGTTTTCAAATGGGCCACACCTTCAATGGAGAGTACTATGCCAACTTGGTGAAGCAGTTACAAAAGGCTATGAAGAGCAAGCCTTTTGACAAAAGGGGTCTTGTTTCATCCAGACAATGCTTTAGCATACAAGTCCTTGTTTTCAATGGTTGCTGTGATCACCCTCCTCTTAATTATCATCTGTTCCTCAACATGAAAAACACTTGGCTGGGAACCAATATCACAATGATGATATCATATCTGCTGTTGACGACATTTTTAACCAACAGGATTGAAGCTTTTTCACCAATGAGATCCAAGTACTGCAACACCAATGGAAGAAGTGTGTGGACCACAAGGGGGACTATGTTGAATAATAAACCTCATTTGGTCGCATTCCATGAGAGCATCTTGGTCAGCCTATGAACTTTTCAGCCGACCCTTGTAAATTTGTTGGTGTGATGGAGTATTATCATCAATTGCAGTTATTTTAAAGTTTGTTTATCCATGCTAGCATAGGTTGGATGAAGGCTTATTTGATGCTGCATTTTACAGCTGGATGTTCTTTTTACACATAGAACCCTTATGTCTTTCAAGTCAGGGATTTATTATCCCACAGGTCTTTGAAAGCACAATGTGGCTAGTCATAATGTCAACAAGGAATGTAAACATCATAACACTATTAAAGTAATATCACAATGTCAATATCCACAAATGTGATAGGCTTCCATACAATTTTTGTCCATCAAATTCACTTATAAAGCATTGACTGAATGACTGGAGGCTGCCCTATAAGACACATTGGAGTCCTTGGGCAAGTGTCTTTCATTTTTGAGATTGTAACTGTCAAACAAAATTACTGATGTAAGCAAATGATTCAACATGACAAATGAGTGAATCCAATGTTATTTTTATTTGATAACCTGGGGCTTTCATTTTACTAATGGCATTTATGTCAAATTGAAAGTTATTTTGTACAACAATGTCTGAGAACTGCAGTGATGATGGAAATTCTCTCTTCTAGAATTGTAGCACTTTTTGCCTGACAGGTCATAATAGAATCAGTCTGGAAATTATTTTTGTCTTCAATTCAGCAATATGCTTAACATCATAAAACAGTTATATTATAAAGAAAAGAATTATGAAATGAAAATTAAAGTTTTTCTAACTCATCACTTTTCACATAATGTTTATAGTTTCTTGTACTTTGTAATTCCAGGCAAGGCTGAAATGGTTGTGAAGGACAATGGTATCCGTCCTTCTTCTATGGAAAAACTACAAAAACTGAAACCAGCTTTTATTAAACCACATGGTACTATCACTGCAGCAAATTCTTCATTTCTGGTAAGTTTTAGCTGGTAAAGCTATTTTAACATCAACTAAAATATGAACATGAGGGCTTTCTATATGGTTATTAGCTCAAGATTATGTATCTACAGTTCTTTATGATTACTACAGCCTGCTTTAGAAAGAGCACATTTCCATGGTATCACCTTCTAGCTTGGTTTAAAAGGGTACCCTTATATATATGTTTCAATCCAATATGAATAATCTGCCATATCTGAAATATTTTGCATTGTTTAACAAAATCCCTCTAATTTAAGGCAGCTCTTTATATTTTGGGCCTCAACAAGGCAATGACTAGTGACTAAGACCTTTGGAGATATGCTGTGCTTGAGAAGACCTGATAAGCCAAGTGAGACCATAACCCTTGGCCTATGCCAGTGGTGTATAACCAGCCCACTTATGAGTACCCTTCATTCACTGGACAAGAAACTTTGCTTGCGAAGACCTGTTGTGGCAAGTGAAACAAAATCACGATGTGGCCAATGACAGTACCACCTGATTGGCACTCGTGCCAGTGGAACGTTACAAGCACGATCCGAGCGTGATGTTGCCAGGGCTGCTGAGTGGCATGTAAAAAGCACCAATCGAGCGTGATCGTTGCCAACATCGCCTTACTGGCACGTGAAAAACATTTGAGTGTGGTTGTTGCCAGTGCTGCCAGACTGACTCACATGGAGGTGACACATAAAAAAACACCTTTTGAGTGTTTTCGTTGCCAGTATCGCCTGACTGGCCCTCGTACTGGTGGCACATAAAAGCACCAACTCCACTCATGGAGTGGTTGGTGTCAGGTTGGCATCCAGCTGTAGAAACTTTGCCAGATCAGATTGGAGCCTGGTGCACCCTTCTGGCTTGCCAGTCCTCAGTCAAACAGTCCAACCCATGCCAGCATGGAAAGTGGATGTTAAACGACGATGATAATGATGATGATGATGTTCATCCACACAATATGCCCCGAGCACATATGTGTGGTAATGTTCTGTGATTCAATGGTGAGAGACTGGCAACTCTGATTTTTCCTCAGTGTCTGGTGTCGATGCCTGCCATTTAATACTGTGTTGGTGAAATCTCAAGAATGTCATTCCACAGACAGACCCGATTAATTTGTATAGATGCTGAGTTATGTTATATTTGCTCTTGTAAATCATCAGCTGGTCTTAAGATTCCTTTGAAAGTCAGTTAATCAATCTTCTCTACCCACCATACCTGGGAGGGTTGTGGGTTAGAGTCCTCAAACATCTTCACTGGATCCTATTTAGAAACATGATCAACTGAGACTATGGATATTATCCAGCCATCTCATTCTTGGTTTACCCCTAGATATCCTGCCAGTTGGTTCGGCTTGAAGAAATCTTTTTGTAAATAATTCATACAACATTCTAATCATGTCTGTAGTACCAGAGCTGTGACCTCTTAATGCACTGAAGTGGCTGCTCAACATGGAGAGACCCCCTGATCTTTGAGTTACACATCCCGAAGGAATCCATTTTCAGCCACTTGTATTTGC
The DNA here is from genome assembly GCF_046866305.1 of Octopus bimaculoides. Classification (NCBI taxonomy): domain Eukaryota; kingdom Metazoa; phylum Mollusca; class Cephalopoda; order Octopoda; family Octopodidae; genus Octopus; species Octopus bimaculoides. The sequence continues at coordinate 26,023,147 of NC_142946.1, forward strand.
AATCATACTCTTTTGGTCATTACCCAACATTTATGACCATAGATGAAGATAGGCAATGAAGATAAGTTTGGCATTTTTTACCAACCTCTCTTCTGAGGATCAAATGCTGGACATGGCACATCACTATGCCAGCACCTGCAATTTTAGCATCCCGTTTAGCCTCCTGCTTCTCACCACCCATGAATATGGCCCTGAGATACTTCAACTCCTCCACTTGTCTCAAATATATTTTACTAACATACAGGATGCACTGGGAAGCCCTTTTAGAGAGGACTGATATCTGTCTTATCAATGCTAATTCTCATCCCTGCCTTACAAACCTATTCAGGGCATGCTAGAGATCACTTTGTGTTGAACCAGGTCTTCTGCAAATATCAATCCAGTTCATAAAAATAGGTGACAATTCATACTCTTGCCAAAGTCCAACACCCATGTCGAAAGGTTTTGACTCAGCATCATTTATACATATGCAAACATTTGAGCATTCAGGACTTCACAACAATCAGAAGTTGCCCATTAATCCCAAACTCTTACAAAACCTCCACAGCATGCTTCTTGGCATGTGGTCATATGCATTTATGAGGTTTACAAAGCAAGCCTACACTTCTTGATAATGTTCCCACAATTTCTCAGACACCTACTATAGAATGAATATCTACTTGGTTGTGCAGCATCCAGTATGGGAACCACACTGTTTTTCAGCTAGCTTGTCCCTATGTCTCTTTCCCAGATACCTAGTATAGACTATACTGGGGAGGTTCATCAAAGAGATTCTATAAATCATGCGTTCTCGTGTCTCCCTTTTTAAAATCTGAGATGATCACCCAAGATTGCAATTGCTTTGGTATACCACCTGGTATACACAAGTTAGCCAAAGAACACCTTCTGTATTAAGGGCTTTTAATATCTAGGGCTAAATTTCATCCTCTTAAATATTTTCAATTCAATCACTTATTCTGCTTTATGTAGCAACCAATCAGTTTTTAAATAAAGCTAAATGTAAAAAGTCTTAAATAATAGCCTGTAATAATTGAAATGAATGGCGAGCATATCAATCCTGTGCAACATAGGCACCACTAATCTGCATAGAGCTGACTAAAGGTTACTCAAATGCAAAATCTCACTGAGCCTGAAATTTTCATAACTCATTTAAATATTTTATTTTGTACAGATACCTAGAAATGTTTGAGGAATTCTTTAACTATGTGTTCTTAAAAAAAAAAAAAAAACATAAACCATCAACAGCTTCGATCAATAAATCAACTGAAACAGTCATAGCCTATTTCTATCGACTGCTATCAATAATATTCTTATTACATGATTTACCAGTGTCAGTTGATTTCAGAAAAAGTACATTAGTGTAGATTTTTTCTTCCTACTTTAGACTCTATGGTCTAATCCCAATAAGAAAAAAAATTCACATTCTAGACTTGGTTTCATCTCGAGCACTATAAAGTTATTTATGTATAAAACAGAATATAACTATACTTTACATATATTAAAGACCAATCTGAGTAAATTCCGAGGTTGACAAGGAAAAACTGAATGAATCTTAATTGTAATGAAAGACTGAGAAAAGTGTTATGAGGTAAGAGTTACTAGTTGGTATTTTATAATGAGTGCAAAATTTAACTACAACAAACTTGTAAAATAATTAAAGCTGAAAAAAAAATAGCTTGTACTAAACACAAAATAACACAGGCCTAATTTATGAGGATATGAAAACAGACATATCAATGTTTTGAGTTATTTGAAGCTAAATTGTATACAGATTTCAATTTGAAGAAATGGCGTAACTGATGCAGTTAATATTTTCAGACTGATGGTGCTTCAGCTTGCCTTTTGATGTCAGAAGAAAAGGCCTTAGCCATGGGCTTCAAACCCAAAGCATACCTACGAGATTTTGTCTATGTCTCTCAAGATCCTAAAGATCAACTTCTTCTAGGGTAAGTGAAATCTATCTATAAATATACATATATAAAGCTTTAAGTCATCAAGGAGAAAGCAATTTGAAGAAATTAATTTATTTTCTTACAAAAAAAAAATAAATAAAATAAATAAACAAAAATCATCGAATAAAATTTTAAAAAGTCTAGTTTGAAACATGCTTGCATTTTTACACAATAAGATGAGTTTGCTGAGGTAGGTCTGATTCATATTGAAACTCTCAGCTCTAATCATGAGCTCTAAATTTTTCATTTAAAATTCAACTTGTCTTAACTGGTGCCTCAAACTGCACCTTCCCTGACTGTTAGGGATATGAATTCTTTAAATCTACATGGATTGATGAGTGAAATGAAGAGTTTGTTATTAAAATTTTAAAAAGGAGAAAAAAAAACTTTAAATATTTCAAAACTGGAAGTATTTTTGTGGCAGTGTCTAAAATGAATAATAATTATCTTGTAGTCCAGCATATGCAACACCTAAAGTCCTTGAGAAAGCAGGTCTCCAATTAAGTGATATCAGTGTATTTGAATATCATGAAGCCTTTGCAGTAAGTTCTTGGAAATTTTTTTTTTCTCTTTATTATACAGACAAAAATTATAAAATGAGTTGTGAATATTTTGGTATGAGAAAACTAAAAAGTTATTTTGCTCTCCACAGGGACAAATCCTGGCCAATCTTAAGGCAATGGATTCTGACTGGTTTGCCAAAACCTATATGGGACGCAGTTCAAAAGTAAGAATATTTTTTGGTTGTTTGTTTTATTTACAAACATACAGCTGATTTCTTACTATTAATGTTTTTTTTTTTTTTCTAATAGGTTGGAACTCCTGATCTTTCAAAATTTAACCTGTGGGGAGGTTCTTTATCTATTGGTCACCCATTTGGTGCAACTGGAGTGCGATTAGTTACTACAGCAGCCAATCGTTTACACAAAGAAGGTGGGCAGTATGGGCTTGTGGCAGCATGTGCAGCTGGAGGCATTGTAAGTTACATTTTAGTATTTTAAAGATGTCATATTTACAGTAAAATAGAACAAGGCATATTACCACTTTTTTTTTTTTTCTTTCTTTTACAGGGCCATGGCATGATTGTTGAAGCATATCCAGTTAAATGAATTCCACTATACATATGCTGGTCTACAAAATGTAACATTTCATTGCAATAAATATTTTTAAACTTAAGAGTTTGAAGAAAATTTTTTTTTTTTAACAACATCCAGCATTTTGTAAAATTTACATTTATGGAACTTTCATTTATGCACCATAAACAATGGATATAAAACAGAAACTTCACTCTTCTCTATGGAAATGGTTATACAAACATCACTGCAAAAAAAGGAGGTAAGTTCAGTTCCCTCGACCAAATATCCTGTGTTCAATGTTATGAAAGTGATCCATGAGCGTTAAAAGTAAATGACAGTACTCTTGAAAATTTATGGAAAACAAATGATTTGTAGGGATTTTATTTTTTTTCTTCTTTCAATAAAAAGAAATGAAAAAGGAAAGAACAAGTGTTGACAGTTTGAAGAGTACTCTCAGGTATTAATAGGAACAAGGGAGGGTATTTTTTCTTTTATTTTTTTTTCCAATAGTAAACAGTTTCCTTGGCAGTTCTAGCTCCATAAAACCGTTGTGACATGTGCTCAAGGGCTGTGAATAATGGAGTTCTCATCACAGCAGCAGCGTCTTCAGTTTTATTAAGAGAAAATAAATAGTGGTGAGATCAAATTAGAAATACATTTACCTTACTTTATAAATTTGGGAGATTTTTTCAGCTTTAATAGACAGACAGACAAAAAAAAAGTGTGTGTGTGTGTGTGGGTTGATGAATGGTATCTTAATGTAAAACCCTACCCAACTTTTATTTAGAAAAAAAAAAAGACAATTTCTTTTCAACCCTGCAGAGTAAAACTTTGATAATTCAAGTGATATTTACAGAGGGCCGGACACGGGCACGGTGTTGGGATGTGTATTGCACCAGTTTTTGTTCCATATTCTAAAAAGAAACAAAAAAAAAATTGTAGTTTTATAATTTCAATGAAATTTATTTTTTTGCTTAGTTAATAAATGTATATTTAACTTAAAACTACTTACAACACAGAGATCAACTTTGTCAGGATTGTTCCTTTGCTGATAAATGCATTGACTGAATACACTGTAAAGTTTCTCTAAACGTTCCACAGTATAGCCTTTAGTCTGAGTGACAACTTGGTCCAAAAGTTTCGACATCAGTCCTTTATTATAAGTAGTGTTGGCTGCTTCCATATCATTGTTATTGCCAGAAGAATCTTCTCCAACCATCGATATCTGGAATGTGGCTGATTCACCTTAAACGACATTACATTAAAAGATTTTGCAGTGCTTATAATCCAGCATACAATTTTTGAGCACTTTGTTTCCTTATCTAGTTTTCTAATATAATTCCAAACTTCCCCCAATTAATTATGCTTATTCATAATTGAAAAACAGTCCTGCAAATCAAATTCAAACAACAATATTCAACTTCAGGGTTTCAAGTGACTCCAATAATTTTTCTATACTATTAGCCCTATAGAAAGAAAGAAACAACGCCCCCCCCCCCCCCCGAGGTTGCTTTTGCATCGAGTAAAATATTAAAATCTGATTAAACAATTTATTTTGTAATAAATTCTAACTGGAATGAAGAAGATTGTCTTTTCGAGCAATTGTTGTAATAGGATGATGTATGAAAATAAGATGAGAAAAGACAAGAATAACTCCAGAATCAACACTTTAATTTTACTAAAAGAAATATTCTGGATAATAACAGATCTATAATACTGTTTAAAAATAAGTAAAAAAAATTGTGAACTGGTGTAAAGAAATGAAGAACTAATACACATTAGCTATCTTCTTTGTGTAAATACTGACAAAGGCAAAACTAGTGTTTAATCAGCAGCTGTTAGCATAAGAATTGTGGTGTATCAGTAACAGTTTACATTTTGAGATGAGGCAAAATATATGCATATGTAAAGTACAAAACTTATTCACATCAAAGTCTGTACTTGGTGCTTATGAACTACAAATGCTCAACTTTGAATTTCGTCTTGAAACACTTGGTTTTTATAACATTCCAGTTGAAGGATGTGGAATGGCAAACAATGCACAATGTGGTGGGCCATGTGGCCACAAATTCAGAATTCCACCAAATTCAAAGCTATGAATAAAGCAAAATGGTTACTACATGTAAGTGAAAATTTATTGTAATATTAACATGTATATGACAGTAAATTAATGTGAGAGAAAGCAGTAAAATTTACACTATATTCAATACCAGTTAACTTTTTAGCAAAGCATTTTACAAACATTTTTCAATTCAAGGTAATTCATATTCACGCAGAAATTCAACTGTATATAAATGGCCCTAAAAGTTTTAACATTCTGTAAAGTTAACCATCAAGTATATGTAGGAACTAGAAGCTTTCTTTTCAGCAACAAAGTCATGAATTCAAAGCCTTTCATGACAATGTGCATTAATGCAAATGAGAAAATGTTTATGTATATTCATTAAGAATTAAACACTATTTCAGATTTAAGACAGAATCAGCTTAATTCAATGAAAATTAAAAACTTAAAACTAAATGTATTTTGTCATTTATTTGAAATGACTGGGTGACATAAATTATACTTGTTTCAGTCATTGGACTGCAGCTGATGCACCACATTCAAGGTGGTTCTCAGTATAACTTTCTGTCTGGTACATATTTTATCAATCTTTATTTGTTGAACCACTAAAATTATGGGACACATAAAACAACAGTTTTCAGGCAGGTGCAAGTATAAATACACACCTGAAGGTTTCCACAAAGGGAGAGAGAGGGAACACTAACTAAATTCAACTCACATGGTGTTCACTCTAAAGGAATGTATTCCTGTTTTTTTTTCACTCTAGTTCATACTTCAGATAGTAATTGCAATTTGAACAAACAAATCAAATCAATTCTAAACTTTTGGGACAGGCAATACCTAGAAACAGTCGTTTCAATAAATCAAGCGAGTGCTTATACTTTCAGATTCACCCAGGATGTTTTCTTTTTTTGATATTATGTAGCTTCCACAATCTTATGATCATGAATCCAACACCCTAATCACTAAGCCATGCACCTCCACATGTAGCTTTTATATATATATATATATATATATATATATAAAAAATTGTTTCTAATTTAGGCACAAGCACTTCTGTGGAGAGAGGGTTTACATCAACCACAGTATTTTGATAAAGAAGGATGAAAGGCTTGGAGGGGATTTGAATTCAGAATGTAAAGAGCCAAAACAAATACTGCAAGGCATTATTATCTAACAACTCTGCAAACCCAGTGTCAATAATACTCCTTTCTACTAAAGGCACAAGACCTGAAATTTGGGGGGGGGGGGGGGGGGCTAGTCGATTGCATCGACCTCACTGTTTCACTGGTACTTAATTTATCTACCCCAAAAGGATGAAAGGCATAGTCAAACTCAGCGGAATTTAAACTGAATAATAATAGAAGATTAAATACCTTCAGTTTCCTGATTTTCAACTGGCAGTGGGCTGATATCAGCAAGTTCTGGTGCAGCACCTTTTTCTTGTTCTGTAGTTTGGGAGTTAGTTGGAGCCTGGCAATTATGATAATAGCATAGATTTTTTAAAGAAAACATAAAAGCAAAGCATAAATACTATTAAATATAGAAATTATTTTCCAGTTGACACAAAATGAAACATCCATTTGTCAGAATGAATTTAGCATTGGTGCTAAATTCAAGGCACAATCCTCAGCTCCCTTCTGTTCATTCAGAGTTTAAGATCAGCTGTCCACAGAAACTCATATACTGATGATCTAGTTCTTATCTGTAAATCTGTAGTAGAACTAGACAAGAAATTCAAATATAAAAACATAGTTCAAAAGCCTTCAATTAAACTTAGCAAAGGCTAAAATATTAGTAAGTAGCAGAGAAAATAGGACCTAACTGCCATCAAGGACACAAAGAAGTTGGAATGCACTGACCCAGTATTTCCAACTTGGAGTTTAGATAAACATCTGGATACTTTAAATACTGTGTACCCAGTGTAAACTATGGATACAAGCTGTATGGTGGAATCACAAGTAGGTTAACAGCATAGACTTAGTACTTATTATTTGCACCTGCCTCATACGAAGAAATTTTATCAGATGCTTGGAAGGATGTCTATAAGTAGTTGATAGCTTTTGGTACCTAGGTGACCTAAATAGCAATGAGGGAAAGGTGTTCTGAAAACCGAAGTAACAATGGGTTTAGATAAAAAGCTTCCAAGAGCTATTACTTCTGCTAGCAACAAAGGGCTTCTCTTTTAGAGTAAAAGATAGATTGTATGAAGCACAAAATTGTGATGATGCATATCAGGGTTTGAGTCTTGAAAACAGATGATTTGTAGAAAAAGAAAAACAAGGAAGAAATGAAATGGCATGATATATTTCACTGAATGTGTAATATTAGTGTACACAAGCAATGGAGCAAACTGAGCTCAGAGAAAAATTGGGTACAAATTTACAAGACATGACAAAACTGATACCAACAATGTGATGTAATGGAAGATGAAAGTTGTATAAAGAAGTGCCATGTAAAGAGAGAGCCCAAGAAAAACTTGGGATGAAGTTGTAAAGACTGATCTCATAATTGATGAAAGACCACCTATGCAAGTTTGGCAAATTGAGCATTGAAAAATGGAGGCTGTGAGACATGATATATATCATATCAAGTCTATATTAATGTTTCTTTGATACCCACTTATTTATTTCACTATCGTTCATGCTAGCTGTATAACAAGAGATGTCATTGGACCTACTCATATTCATTCTCTGCCTACTACTCTTAACTTCTCATTTTATCTTTCTTGCTCATCTTGGGACCTAAATATAAGGGATTGTATGAGATAGAGAGAGAGACATTGGTCAATAGTCTGAGAAAATATGAAGGGTCTGGCTTTTCTGAGAAGTAGCACATAAAATGCCATTTGATGTTTTGTGTACTTTAAAACCTAATGCTAATGTGTAGAGCTGACAGGCTTTCATTGCATTGAATGAGTACAAAGGTGGGAATGTTAACATGTCAAACTTTCAGGATGACCCCAACCAACATCTAAGAATATATTTTTGCTCTTGCTACTATTTCCAACTTGGAGTTTAGGTCTAGAAGACTGGCAGTATTAAGAAGAGGGATTTGTAATGGATTTAAAGGGAAAATGTGAATTGGAGATCAGCAAGAGCCAATGTCTATAGTGGATGCAAGGCTTCTGTGGAAGCATGCTCAGAAAAAGGCAAAGAGAAAGTGTACTTCTGATATAATTAATATTATTCCTCATTATAAACTTCAAATGTGTGGAAACTTTGGAATGTTTTTTCTTGAATATCTCACCATTGGACTATATTTACTAATGGAAACCATGGAAATTCCACTGAACAGAAAAGAAAGGAAGAATGATTTTCTTTTTATTTTGCTAAGTTATTTCACTTTCAGTTACAATAATGTATTATATGATTTTACAATTTCCCTCTACCCATGCTAGCATGGAAAGCGGACGTTAAACGATGATGATGATGATAAGCACTTTATATTTCTCTCTTTCAACCTCTTCAACAAACTTTTTAACCCTGAAATTACCCTCTTCATTTCTTTAACATTCCTCTCTTTCGCGTCACCTCTCGCTTCCACTAACCACATGAGTGACAGCGTAATTCATTGGCTGGCTATCTGCTCTCTCACATTCCCTCTTCTTCTTCCTCACTCCATCTCCTTCTCTCTAACAAACTAAAGTATAAAGGTGAACGAACATATATATGTGTGTGTGTGTGTGGATCTTTACCCATTGAACTCAACAACTCACTACTTGAATGGACCATAATACCACAAAACTTGACTTAAAAAGGATTTAGATAATGCTATCAGGTGGTGATATTAAGTTAGACATGGCCTGGATCAATCTTTGGTCAAAACATATCTCAGTTATATATATATATATGGATCTTTTCCCTTTGAACGGCAGATCGAGAAATTAATTTTTTGTAACTAAATACTTTCAAACTTCGGACACTGGTAGAATGTGTCATATAAAACATCTTTTACTCTTAGTGTTGTTGAGAAAAGTTTGTATTTTCAAAAACACTTTTCACTATCAACACACCATCATCGCTACAATTTTTAGTAACAAAACTCATTTCATTTCAGTCAAGTTGTTTATATCTACTTTTACTTGCTATCAATGTATCTCTACAGTACAACTACTATCTGCCACCCCCACCTCCTCTCAATGTAACTGCCTCCCCTGTCCATCTCTCTCCACCTGCCTTTCTTTAACCTCACCACCCAGAACATTACCCTCTGCTAAATATTGTATTTGAAACATATCTCTTTCCCTCCCCACCCTATGGCACGTTGTGAACACTTCTCCCTCCCTCTTTTCTCTTGCTCTTTGACTCTCCCTTCAACTAATCACATTTGGCCTTATTATACATCTTTCTCTACTTATCTCTCACTCTTATTCCAATTTTACTCACTCCACCTCTGTAACTAACTAAAGTATAACAAGTGAATAAACAAGCAAATTATTATATAGATTATGATGAGTAGAAAAGCAAAGAAAAGTGTATTTCCACAATTTTGAAATCATGAAGAGAGGCCATTTGTTAGAAATAATACTCTTATTGATTCTGTAATGGGTCAAGGTCTAAATTAAACTAAATGAAAGCACATAACACTTGCAACAGAGTGGACACTGCTAAAGGTATTCAATGGTGAAAAAGATATTAAACCAGCCAATTTATGAAGCCTACCATTCAGTGTTAACAAATTTGTTTTACAAATTTAAGCCTTTTGAAGTTAAAAATATTTAACTATAATTACAAGAAAAGTTATATCATTGCAGAAAGTAACTGAAACAGAAGAAAATGTTATTACTTTAGATATTAATATTATTCAAAGGTTTTTACCTTGACAAAAACAAAACTAAGATCAAGAAAAGAGTTAAGCTTTAATGAACCAATTATTAAAAAACTACTTTGGAGAAAATTAAAAACTGCCAGGATTAATAATCAAAGACCTATAATAGTGGAGACAGAGGATATATTAATTCTTTGGTTGGAAGATTACAACTAGAAGCTAATGCTAGTTGACTCAAAGCTCTGAGCCTTTTTTCTTGATTGAAAGAAAACAAATATTAAAGCATGATTGTGATATTTTATGCTAACAAAGGCTGGTTAAAAGATTTCAAAATTTGAAGTGGAGAAACAACTGGAAAATCATCAAATACAGATGAAGATACTGCAGCTAAATATTCTGCTAAATTAAAGAAAATAATCATGATGACAGATGAAACTGATGCATTCTCAAAGATACAATGAAAAACATTTTCCAGTAAAATGTATGGTAACTTGGTCACACAATATTACTTGGAGAAAGTGCAGAGAGAAACATAAAATTAAAATAGCAATGCTTATTTCCAAATAATAAACTCAAGTGCTTTAAAAGGAAACAAGAAGCAATTTCTTCCAAGTCATTTGGCAATCAAATAAAAAAGGCATAGTTCTCTAGTCTTGTGTGAAAACCAATTCATGTTACATTTCTGTCTGGAAGTTTTGCAACAAAAATAGTTTAAAATTCTAAGTTCTTTAGATTATTGATAATATTCCTAGCCATCCTAACTCATATTTTGTACTAATGTTTAAGGCATAAACATTTTGTACTCATATGCAGGTTGTATTTTTACCACCATATACAACATTGCTGTTATAGCCTATGCCCTAAATATCAACTGTATTCAAGACCTATTATATTCTAAGAACTTTCTCATGGGCAATTAAAGTTACGACTAATAGAAGACACTTATTACTCTCCAAGAACTCTGGGAAAAATTTACAAGCATTTGAAAATAATTAAGAGTCATAGGAAGATAGAAGCCGGTTGTAGGTGAGCAGTTTAATAGCATCTTTTGCATGAATGTACTAATGATTTTAAAAATCCAGTAAATGAAATTATTGATGATATTGCTACCATCAGAGAAGAGTTTGGCCTTGAAATTTTCATAATTTAGTAATATTCAAAAGACTTACATGAAAATGATCTCATTGAACCAACTAAAGGAAAGGAAGCAACTAAAGGAAAGGAATGACTCAGTTAAAGAACTTGATGAATCTTTCAGGATAGAGAGTCAGTCAAACAAGAATTAATGCATAGGGATCTGAATGAGTGTTCATATACTACTGTGAACATTCAGAAGGTTAAAAATAATCAAATTGCTTGCTATCACAAAATGTACGAAGAGAGGAGAAAAAGATACAACTGTTCAATTGGTTCCTGATAAATTTTTCTCTACAAAAAGAAAAAAAGAAAAAATGATTTACAGTAACTACAAATTGTTTTGTTGCTTTTACTATCCAGGGTTTATTACAATTATTTCTAATGATGATTAAATGTAATAAACATGGTTTTGATAAAAACAAATACATGAGGGGAGGTGGTGTAAATTAATGACATTAAAGGGTAACTGTATAATGCAAATAAAATAACTAAAACTAGTCATCTGTTATCTACCTCAGTTTGTATCCATATCACCAGTAATTTTGATTTAGGAAAACTTCATTTTTGTGCATGTGTACATACACACAAAATATATAAATAAATTCACATTAGAGAAGAATATTTAAAAAGGGATTTTCATTTCAGAAGAAATGAACATGTTTTATGAGTATAAATATTTGTGTAAAACATGACACACATATACACACACTCACACATGCATATTATATACACAGACAAATAAATGTATAATATAACTACTAATAACACACACAATAATCTTTTCAAATATCCAACCTATTCAGAGCAAGGACCTGTTTAATTACAATTAATAAAACAACTATTTACTGGCTTATAAGAGAAAAAGAAATAACTTAATATGCCAATAAATCTACTTAAAAATTTAAGAAATTCCACAACTTACATTATCAGTTTTGGCTTGATCCAGACTATCCAAGGATTCTCCATTGCTCTCTATTGCACTCCCAATTCCACTATCAAGACCATTCCTCGTTGTATTGGCAGTGGTGTGTGAGGTAGGCACACTAGTGGAGGTTACAGTTGATGACAGCAAAACTGAGGTTGTCACATTTGATGTACTAGCTGATGACGATGATGATGATGATGACGATGATGACAATAAAGAAGTGTTGGAACCATTGGCAGCGCTATTATTAGTTGTAGTAGTATTGGCAGTGATAGCACTGGATTGTTGCTGTTCGGCCCTCCCAGGAGAAGCTTGATCGTGTCCCCGTGTTCGGTATGGGTAATTTTGCATGGTGGAAGATGATGAAACAGTTGCAGATCCAGAGGTAGCCATTTCTGAATTTGTATGGTTTTTTGAAGTGGATGGGGTTTCATTATTCAATTCACTTGAATGACTCCTACTTTTTGTACACTGTTCTTCTTCTGAACCAGAAACTTCATCATCTCCAGAGTGTCCATTTTTGACATGTCGGCTGCTAGCAGATGAACGCCTTCTTCTTAAGCGTAACTTACGCCCTGGTTTTGATTTATTTACAGGTGAAGATTGGTCAGAATTTTGAAGCTGATCCTCAGAGAAACATTCTACACTTTCTACCTCAGTTGAGGTAACCTGAGATTTAGAGGAGGAATTTGATCGGTATGACTTCGATTTTGATGGGGATTTTGATTGACAAAATATTTTCTCCACAACTTCAAGGGGTGCCTGAGATTCTGCATCCATTCCTCTTACCCTCCGACTGAATCTCGTAGGGTAATCTGAAGGGAGAGCATTTACCTGGCTATTTATGTTAGAGGAAGTAGCAACTGGCTGAGTTACAGGAGGAGTATCTGGTCGTTCTGGTTGAAGTGAGAAAATATTAGTAACCTTATTAACTTCACCTAAATAAATAAGAAAAAAAATACACAATGTATTCATAATGCATGTGTATGTATGTATGTAGACAAATTTCAATTTTAAATATATCTTATTTTGTCTAATGGTCATATTCCACTGTCAAGTTCATTTCATGCACAAGATTATAATCTTGTTCATAAAATGAGTTTGATAATGGTTTTGATAATTATCAAAATTATCAATGGGGATTATATAGTAATATCCACAATTTGATTTCTTTTACCAATATTTCTATAACAGAATAAAAAGAAAGGTCTAACAAAATCATCTTTGACATCACTTGCAACTGAAATTGCAAACTTTATGGGTTAATACTTCACTGCAGTTTAATTGGCAGTTCAACATAAGTCCCTGAAATCATTTACAAGTGGGTGCTGAAAAGTTCCTGGCTTTAAGGGTATTGCAAAAGGGTCGGCTGGAGGCCAAACCTGATGAGTTCTTTTATAGGGCTTAGAAAAGCTGAAGGAATGTGTGTGAATCTGAGAGGGGAATATGTTGAATAAAATCATAATTAACTGATCCTCCTGTATTTTCTTTTACCCAAAGCCAGGAACTTTTCCGTACCCCTCATGTATGTGTTGTAGATCATAGATTAAATTCACATTTATATATGTTATTCTAAATTTCTTCTTGTATAATTTTTCTATGTTAATTTCAAAACTAAAACCAAATATTGAAAATGCTCATCCTTTATAATAGACATCTAATATTCCTATCATTCTTCAGAAAAGTTGTTGACAAGCTTTAGGCACTCAATTTGTAAGCTTAAAAAATATATTGTTTATTTATGTTTCTGATATTTAGATTATCTTAGTTTTAGGATGCCAATATCTAAACTAAATAACCAGACCAACTGACAGAAAAAAAAATTAGTAATGAAACCCAATGAAAGAATATAAAAATACTATAAAAATCAATGTGTTGAGAGATAACAATGATCACCATTTTAGTCTCTGATAAAAAAAACAAAAAACAAAGTCAAGCTGTCAGAAGAGATTTGTAACTAGAGAAGGACCATTTATGTTAACAAAGAAAACAGAATGCAAAAACTTGAAAAGTCAGTTTACTTTTTGAACCCATTCATTACCAAAACCACCCAGCACCACTGGATCTAACAATTTGTATTTAAATCAAATTATTGACATACATCATTACTACCATAGTGATAAAATTTCACAAAGTAAACACATTGCTATGATATGAATTTGATGTTCTTGAAATCAGTTTGGCCTTTCTTTTTTTTCTCTTATTTATAAGCCTTGTGTAATAGTGACTTTGAATATGAATGATTTTCCAAGTAGAAATGGCTGCAACAAAAAAATAAAAAAAAGCATAGCATGTGCTGGACTTTGAAATGAATACTTCAATTTTCATAGTTGATAATAGCGATGCTGAATTGATTCCAGAAACTGAATGAACTGAAAACTTTAATATATTTCCTCTTTCAAATGATTCATGATGGTTCAAACAGTCTTATAAAGAGACTCATTGCAAAACCCTTCCAAGGAATAATGACATAAGATGAAGAATGCAACTGTTTGGCAACATCTTGCAACAACCAGATCATCAATATGCTATAAAAGTCAAGAGACAGGCATGAACAAGAGAAAGGAAAAGATGGGGAGAACTACAGGACAATTCACTTTTCTTTATACAGAGTCAAGTGTTCCACAATAACATTCATTGGGTGTATTTGCTGAACATCACAAAACTCCACAGGTTTTGGAACACTACAGCTCAATCTTTAGAAACATTTATCTCAAGATGCTATGTGAAGATGGAAAATGACAACACAATATACATTAACATCACCACAAGTGTCCACATACTAGGCTGCATATTGTTGCTATTTTTATTTCTAACCATAAATTTCATCAATAAAAACGCCATTGATGACAATAAATATGGTATCCAGAGCAAAGATCAGCACTGGTGGGTCAATGAAAACTTTGGATTCCATCAATAATGCAAGATCGTCAATTGAGACAGTTTACAGGAAATAATTCAGTGCCAAGGAAAATCAGACCGAGAATGAATGAAGAAATAATGAAGTCAATGGAGGTCAGTCAAGGATCAGTTAACACCCACTCGAATGGTTGAAGAACAGGTTGTCAAAGACACAAGCCAATTTGTGAACCTTGGCAATGTCCTGTGTGACCATGAAAATGCTACAACTAATATCAAATGCAAAATTGGAAAAGTGAGAGAGAGCAGTATTTCATCGATAACAAAGGAGATCTGCTGTAAGCAGCCTGAGCAGCTTATGTCAGTGCTAGAAGAAAAACGACCATCTATGGTTTCAAGACAAAAAGTGTTCTTCCATCAGGATAATGCTCGGTCACATACAGC
This sequence comes from Octopus bimaculoides, assembly GCF_046866305.1. Lineage (NCBI taxonomy): Eukaryota > Metazoa > Mollusca > Cephalopoda > Octopoda > Octopodidae > Octopus > Octopus bimaculoides. The sequence continues at coordinate 26,038,372 of NC_142946.1, forward strand.
AAGGATGACATTCTAAAGGCTGAAGCAGTGTGAATGGGAAATGAAGCCTCACCCACCATATTCTCTGGACATTACCTCATCTGATTATCATTTATTCCGCAATCTTTAAAATCACTTGGACGGAGAAAATATGAATCCTGTAGACACGGTCAGAACAGTACTGGAGGAAAATTTTTTGTCATAGACAAGTGAATTTTGGAAGAGGGCCCTTGCAAGTCTACCAGATAGATGGAAGAGCATTGTAGAAAATGAAGGAGAGTATATTTTAGATTGAAAAAGAACTTTGTCTATCTTAATTTTGAAAAATAAATGAAGTATAAAAAAACCACATTATTTATGGGATGACCCAATATTAGTTAATTCCTATGTAAGAGAGAGAAATTCATTTCTTTATTTTCTTCAAACATTTTGATATATTGTAGTCAGTAACATGGGCTATTTTAGGTATACATATAACTTGTTTATACACTCTAAAGTTTTCTACATTTCATTGATTTTACCAATAATCTGAGTGGTTTTGAGACAAAAATTCAGTTCATGTAAGAAACTTCTGTTGCATTCCAAACACCACTTTAATACATTACTTAAGAAAAATTTAATTGTTTTATGAAACCAGTCAAAATTTATCATTAATTTAATTGAAATAGAAATAAAGTAATGAAGGGGTAAACAAGAACATTAACACATCAGCTATTATTCAAATCAAACATTGTTTGGTTTAATATCTTTATCACTTTGGCAGAAAGGTTCTATACATATTTATAATAGAATGGAAAATGGATATCATGAGATTCACTTTTATTCTAAATGAAGTAGAAGTGTCAACTAGGCTTCAAATGAAAATTGAAACTGCATCACTACTTTATAGTCAAGCACTTACATTCTGCTCATAGATAAATAATTAGAAAACACTTGCCTCTTCTCTTTCTGGAGTTAACAATATCTTGGCACATTTTAGCAAATTCTGGATTAAGTTCAGAATTCACCACAGCATACGCCATATCTTTCAGGGCACAAACTCGGTGACGAATAGCCTTTCCTAGATAAAACATATATGGAATTTCAGTATAATATAAAATATATTTTTATCAGAGTGACTGCAGAATAAGAATTTAGTGATGTTTATTTTGTAGTATATGAAATAATTCAGAAGGGTATGCAAACATTTTAGAATGTAAGAAAAATGAAATTTAACACATTAAATGTTGTTAATTCACTTTACAGCATAGTGATAATTTATATTAGATTTTTTGTATTTTAAATCAACTTTTAAATGAGAAACATTTAAAAAAAAACACCCAAAATTCTTTGAAAGTAACATCATGCACATAAATTTCTCTAATTATATATCAAAAAAGTGGGGACAGCAAAGTGCAACATACATCTCAAGTGGGTTTTGTCTGCTATTTTATGACATGCAAGGTTGGTTATTATTTGCATAACAGGGAAAAGTGTACGTATTTGGAGCTTCATATATTGTATTTATTGGAGGACACTGATAAGGTGAAATGCATGATTGCATAATATTTCTACTACTGTTATGAGAAGGTAACTTCTTTGAAATGCATGCATCCATGAATCTAGGTGGAGGACACTTGGAACTAAGTTTGTTTATACCTTTTTGTTTACAGGGATAATTTTTCTCCATGGCAAGATGCAATGAATGGCCTTCTTACAGGTTTGAAGGTCTCAAGCATATTTGAACTGATAAAAACAGTTTGATTTGAGCCCCTGCAACTTAAAGAAACCTAGCTCATCAGGCTCAGTTAACCAATTGTTGAGTGTTGCTTTCTTTCGTCCACTCACCTGTAGCCTTTTACTTGCTGGAGCATCACCTTAACAAATTTTTAATTGAATGAATCAACACCAGTACTTATTTTTGTACAGCTTGTACTTATTCTATTGAACGGCTAAGTTATGAGGGCATAAACACACTAACACTACTTGTTAAGAGGTGGTAGGCGTACAAACAGACACAAAAACACACACAGGCGTGTGCAGTGGGCTTCTTTTAGTTTCTGTCAACCAAATCCACTCAAAGGGCTTTGGTCAGCCCGGGGGTACAATAGAAGACACTTGCCCAAAGTGCCATGCAATGGGACTGAACTTGGAACCATGTGGTGGGGAAGCAAGAGTCTTACCACACAGCCAGGCCTGTCCATATATATATATATATATATATATATATATATATATATGAATAAATGGCACATGCCAGTTGTTTTCTCAACAATGTGAAAGGAGCAGCATAGCTCACCAACAGTCAGTACATGTAGTTGTCTCAACTGGCATTATTCATTTCTAATATTCTGTGAAAATATGTGGCCATGCAAGCTTTTTTCTTTTATAGATTTCAGTATATCATGTCATTCTACATTATGTGTAACTTGGTTTATATGCACTCCAGTTCAGTTGAAAAGGCAATAATAAGCACATTTCTTCTACACTACAATGCTGTTATTTATCTTCAATGAATATTAGCTAGTAATTTATTTTATATGGTAATATTCAAACAAACTTCCATCACAGACCTAAGTAAAATCTTTTCTGTTGCAAAGGCCTAAGCAAAAGTGTTACAATTGTTATAAGAACCCAATCTAAATTCACAATTATTAAAACACATAGTGAATGTGTACTCTTGTTTGTTTTTGTATCTTTGTTTGTTTGTTTTTTTTGTCATAAGAGGGCATCCAGTTTCAGAAAAGCTACCCAATCCTGCAAACATGGAAAAACAGATGCAACATGATCATGAGAGTGATAAAATAGATTCTAAACATTTCAAAATGAGTTAATAAAACCAAATATATTGAAACTCTATAAAACAAAAATCCTTCATAAAAAATTAATTTAAGAATAAAAATCTTATCAGAACCCACCTGTACTATCACTGTCTGGATTATATTCCAAAGCATTGCGCCATATTAAGTCAATATCATCCAAAAACTCTTGAGCAGTCGGATACATTTCATTGTCAATTTTTTTAAGCATTGAATTCAAATCCATTGGTTCCTTCACAATATCATAATAATCTGGAACCTATAACATTATTTCTAGAAGAATTAGCATGTATTGGATATAAAAAGACAAAGACAGCAGTCAAAAAAAAAAAAAAAAAAAAAAAACAATTTCAAAGTTAATAAATAGAGACATTTCCTGAGTTGATACAACTTGAAAACTTTCTATTCATATAATATGGTTCTGTTAAACAATGCGTTACATGCTAATATCCATTCTTGTGGTTGATTTAATGCTCACCACATCTACAAAGTTCTAAAATAAAAAAAATTTCACCACAATGAAGTAGAGAAGCAAAATCCAAAAGAAGACATTCAATAGAAAATAGTTGACTGCAGGAAACATTTTTTTAAACATTAAATTCGAAATACAAACAAAATGAACTCAAAAATTTTTCAGAAAATATAACAAAACCACTTACATCCTCAATATCAACTGGTCGCATAAAGATAGCAAATTTGCGACATTTAGCAAGCTTATTCCATATATCTCTTAAGAAGAGTCTTAGCTCTCTTAGAGTTGCTTCTTCATGGCTTTTAAGTTTTGCCAATTCAGTTTCTGTTAGTTTGCGAGGAACAGGGGGTGGTGCACGTGGTAATTCTTCTAAGACTCGAGCTGAAATAAATGGACAATTGAATGAAGATAAAATCATGTGAGTGGATATTTAAAAAAAGAAGAAATAAACAACTCATTCTATGGAAATAGTAAAAGAAACAGTTTGAATTTTAAATTCCATCCCCTCAAAAATGTGACATATTCTTAATAGTGAATATGAAGGACTAAATCCTTTATATTGTACACAAAGAAGCAAATTTGCAAGATCAGGTATCCACATACAATTATAGAAGATGAATGAGAAAATAGTGATGACTGATGCACTATTTAGTAACACAAAAATGTTGAACATTTTCAATCAAGCTGTTTTGTTCCAGCAAGAGATTTACAAATGGGTACTCTTCTTATGCTCAATGAATTGTTAAATAAGAGTCAAAACAAACAAAACTAGGTATTTTCTCTAATTAAAATAAAGCAGTCTCATGTATTAAAATAAGGTGGTCTTGTCTATTTAAATAAAGTAATATTATTAACTTAAATATGGTGGTATTCTTTATTAAAATTATAAGATGGCTAATTTATCATCTTATTTTTATATACACCATAATATAATGCAATATAAAGGGATTTAATATACAGTATGTCTGTATAGTACATTTTATCATGCCTGTATAATCAATATTAGCTACATGCTTAAAATTAAATGATTATAAATACATAAATAGTAATGATGTATCAGAAATTAGTGAATCTACAATAAAGTGGAACATACTTCTTTGCCTTTTATTGACTGGTGGTTTGACAGCTTGATTCAGCAACAAATCTGAAAAGAATTCTCGCCGTTCTTGTTCTGTTGGATTACTCATATGCATAACCTCAGCTGCTAGATCATCAAACAGTTCTTTCAACTGAAAAAGAAAGTAATAACCTAGTTTTATATTTTATTGATACACAATAAATATATTTATTTCATGCATATTTCAAAATAGGAAAAGTAACTCACATCATCATCAAGAAAATCATAAGGAACTTCACTGGTGGCTAAAAGTAGGATTGGTAAACAAGGATCTAAATCATCGACCATTGTTAAAAACGTAGCTTTCAATGTTTCACTCGAAACACTCCACAAATAATTGATGTGTGGAAAATACAATATACTAGGGCTTGTTCTCTTGGCTTCACAGAATATCTGTTAAACAAAATCAATAAATAGCATATTAAAAGCAAAACCCAAGAACAAAAGATTATACTTTATAAATTTAAATATTAAGTACAGACAATAAATTATTTCCATATAACAAAAGGAATTTCAAAAAGGAAAAAATTAGTATTTTACTTGGCAATCTTCAAGGGTTATATTATTATAAAAATACACTTATTTGTACATAAAATATATATGATCAGAGTGAGATTGTGTATATTAAGTAGACAAATGTGAGGTAACGGAACTGATTATAATTCACTGCTTAATATAATAATATAAATTTATAAGATAGCTTTAGATTTTCATAAATTTGTTATAGGAGTAAATGGAAAATAAAATGTTCATACTTAAAATATTTTCAATTGCTAAGATTTAGAATACATGGAGTATAACAGCTCCAGAACAAAGGTTAAAAAGTTGTTCACAAAAAGGTTTGTGTGCATGTGAGAAAGTGTATATTTAGAAGAAGTGAATCAAAATTCTTGATGACAAAGTTTCTCCTAGAAAACTAACTGATACAAAATTTTCTCTTGAGAAAGTAAGTTTCCATAATAAACTGATCACAAGCAATACACCAAAATGACAGATGCTTATCAGATAATAATTTATGCAGCGTGTTGTCTATGAGTTATGTTCTGGGGTGCTGGCCCCAGTGGATGCAAATTTTCGAATGGCAACAAATTCTAAGTTACTGAATAAGCAAAAAATAACTTGCACAAAAGATAGCACAGTTTTGTATTGATACTTATACTCTGCCATGAATGTCCTCCTTTCTCTAGTTCCTTTTGTGTTGATCTACGCCACGAGTTCTTAGGCCTACCCCTCTTTCTATATCCATCCGGATTCCACTGTAAAGCACTTTTCGCTACATTTGGTGTGTCCTTTCTAATTGTGCTACCAATCCGCTTCCACTTTTTCTTAAATATTTGTTCCCTAATCGAAACTTGATTCGTTCTTTGCCATAGCTCCATATTGCTTATGTGTTCGGGCCATCTAATTTTAAGTATACTATGCAAGCATCTGTTGATGAATGATTGTATTTGCTTATTTGACTTAACTGTTGTTCGCCATGTCTCAGCCCCATACAATAACATAACACCCCTTTTACGTCAGTGTTAAAAAATTTTATTTTGTTCTTTATTGAAATTACACTTGTGCTCCATACTTTTTTTAACAGGTGAAAAGCGGTCCTTGCCTTACTTATTCTTGTCTTAACATCTTCGTCGGTGCCGCCTGAGAACGTTATCTTACTACCTAAATATACCAGGCAGTATATGCTAAAATTTAAAAATCAGAATAAGTTCTATAAGAAGAAAATTCTATCAGGACCTTCAAAGAAGAATTGAAAAGTATGTTGGAAGACTGGAGGCATAGAAATGGGGAATGCAGTGGTGTTGGAAGGATGGAGAAACAATGAGAATAATGGCAAGATGTGGAGGAAGAGATCATAAGATACAGTAACAAAACAAAAGGGCAATAATGAGTTTTTAAATAAAACATAAAATAGGTGAGCTGAAAAGGCTCATTAGCTGACTATAAAGGAGAGCATGCATTAATTTCAACTCTTCTTATTAATAACTACATAGTTTCTTTACAGGTAAACTGATATCTGACTGTTCAAAAAAGACTTCAAAAGTAGCTGGTAGCAACTTCTCTTAAAAATGGGCAAAATTTGGCATTGTGGTTTTATCAAAACTTGGCAAAAGTGGTCTTATCAAGTACCGGCAGAAAAAGGTTTAGCCCCCAAGAACATTCGTGCTGATATGCTTGCTACATTAGGGGATGACACTCCAGCTTTATCAACAGTGCAAAAGTGGGAAGCTAAATTTAAGAGAAGGGAGAGTCTTGAAGATGACACAAGGTCTGGACAATCTGCAATTACCACATGCTGATGGATGACAGGCGATTGACCATAAATCAAATAGCAAATGCTGCTAGTATATCCTAGTTGAGAATATTCTGCACAATGAACTAAGCATAACGAAGGTTTCTTCTCAGTGGGTGCCACATCTGACACCTGATAAAAAGCACAGCAAGCTGATTATATCACAGGAAATTCTGACATTGAGTCAGATCCAGCTGGTTTCCTAACTCAGGATGAGTGTTGGCTTCATCACTTTGAGCCAGAGGGACAATCCATGTAGTGGAAACACCCCTCCTCATCTCCTCCAAAGGTCACGGTTGTGTGGTCTGCAGGTGATGCCCTGAGTCTTTTGGGATGCAAAAGGCATTGTGTTTATTGACTATGTTCAAAAAGGCCACACCAACAATGGAGACGAGTATGCGAACTTGCTAAAGCAGCTACGAAAGGCTATCAAGACTAAATACCCAGAAAAATTTATAAAAGGGGTCTTGTTTCATTAGGGCAATGCTCCAGCACACAAGACCTTGGCCTCAATGGCTACTGTGCATGGCTTTGAACTAGTTGATCACCCTCTCTGGCCTGACCCCACATGACTATCATCTGTTTCCCAACATGAAAAACCACTTCGCTGAGGACGAGTATTGCAGTGATGATGACGTCATATCTGCTGTTGATGACATTTTTGACCAACAGGATGAAAGCTTTTTCACCAATGGGATCCAGGTGCTGCAACACCGATGGAAGGAGTTTGTGGACTGCAAGGGGGACTATGTTGAATAATAAACCTCACTTGGTCACATTCCATAACAGTACCTTGGCCAGCCTATGAACTTTTCAGCCGACACCCATGTGTGTGTGTGAGTGAAAGAGAGAGAGCATACATATACATGCACACACACACGAGTGTACACACAAACCATGAAATATAGGAGAAGTTTCAGGTGTGGAAGCAAGGACTAGAATAGAAGGGCCTTAGAGTCAACCTAGTCCTAATAAGTAGGAAGGTAGACAAGACACAAACCCCTTCAGGTAGATGGCCCTGCTCGATCTGCAGAAAAGGCATAGGTAGAAACTCCATAAGATGTACCCAGTGTAAGCTATGGACACATAAGAGGTGCAGCAATATCAAAGGAAGGCTAACTAGCAAGATAGTTTTTGTATGTGGCAGATGCTCAGGAGCAATAAACACTGAGAATGTGCGGAAAACAACCTTTGCCACATTCCAGGGAGAAAAACTAGAAGTAGTTGATAGCTTCCGCTACCTAGGTGACCAAGTTTGTAGCGGGGGAGGGTGCACTGAAAGCGTAGCTGTTAGAATAAGAATAACCTGGGCAAAGTTTAGAGAGCTCTTACCTCTGCTGGTGACAAAGGGCCTCTCGCTCAGAGTAAAAGGAAGACTGTATGACGCATGTGTACGAACAGCCATGCTACATGGCAGTGAAACATTGGCCATGACTGCTGAGGACATGCGTAAGCTCGCAAGAAACAAAGCCAGTATGCTCCGATGGATGTGTAATGTCAGTGTGCATACTTGACAGAGTGTAAGTACCTTGAGAGAAAAGTTAGACCTAAGAAGCATCAGTTGTGGTGTGCAAGAGAGACGATTGCGCTGGTATGGACATGTGGCAAGAATGGATGAGGATAGCTGTGTGAAAAAGTTCCACACCCTAGCAGTTGAGGGAACCTGTGGAAGAGGTAGACCCAGGAAGACCTGGGATGAGGTGGTGAAGCACAACCTTCGAACTTTAGGCCTCACCGAGGCAATGACCAGTGACCTGGACCTTTGGAAATATGCAGTACGTAAGAAGACCCAGCAAGCCAAGTGAGAGCACAAGCTGTGCCAGAAGTGTAGCCAGTTCACTAATTCGTATCTTTACTTCATTGGACACTAAAAACCCTGCTTGCGAAGACCTGTTGAGGCAAGTGATTTTGGAATTTGAAATTTGAAATCAAAATCGAACCGAATCCGACGCCTGGCACCCATGCCAACCTCTCCTTCATTGGACACTAAACTCTGCTTGCGAAGACCTGTTGGGGCAAGTGAAATCGTAATTGAACCATATTCGATGACTGGCACCTGTGCCAGTGGAGCACTAACAGCACTGTCAAGCGTGTTCATTGCCAGAGCAGCTGTCTGACTTCCATGCTAGTGGCCCGTAAATAGCACCATTTGTGCGTAATTATTATCAGCGTTGGCTTCTAGCACTTGTGCTAGTGGCACGTTGGAAAATCATTCGAGCGAGGTCATTGCCAGTGCTGCTGGACTGGCTCCTGTGCAGGTGGCACGTAAAAAACACCATTTTGAACGTGGCCGTTGCCAGTACAAGTGACTGGCACGTAAAAGCACCCACTACACTCCTGGAGTGGTTGGCATTAGGAAGGGCATCCAGCTGTAGAAACTCTGCCAAATGAGATTGGAGCCTGGTGCAGCCTTCTGGCTTGTCAGTCCTCAGTCAAATCGTCCAACCCATGCCAGCATGGAAAGCGGACGTTAAACGATGATGATGATGATGATTATGATAGAGGATAGGAAAACACGTAAATGTACACAGTTGAAGAGCCTAACACATAATGGCATATGCCTGCATACACACAGAAAATTATAAAAACACGTTGTAGCGAAACTGTTCTCTCAGTTATCTTTGGACCCTGTTGTGTCCACCACTCTGATTCATTGGTATTGGCGCACTTTTGTCTCTAGTTCTATTTTGTGCCAGGGTGCATACCAACCAATCGCTGCCTTTTGATAAGGTCACATGGAACGGTTTTTTGAAACCCCTGCTTGAGCTGATTTTACCTCTTAAGTAGCTTGCTTCGTCTGCACTAAAGTATGTCGCGACTCTAGACCTTCTGAGGTCTAGTCGCTGACCACAGAGCACCAGCCAGTTCCAGCAACGACATTACTCCACTCCATTGAAGAACCAACAGCCAGTCCTCTGCATCGTTACTTCCAGTTTCTTAGCGTCTACACCGACATCTCTAAGTGCACAGCGCTCGCACAGTTTCTCTCAACACTGTATGTGTGAAATGATTCACCATGAAATAACAGCCAGAACTCAACCTGCGAGAACTCCTGTACCAAGTAACCGGCCACAGCATTGAAGCCTCAACTTCTTACACGTGTCTTACTACGGCTCTGCCAACTCAATGCCATAACCTCTTGGTACAGGAACTCAACCTATTGTGCACCTTAGTTATGAACTGGTGTTTCACAATGTCCTTATTTATAGACAGTTTACTATGCTCTGTATCTCTTGCATTCACATACATATTTGTATACACACACACTCTTTGTTTACATGACTGCCTGTCTTATATTGTGTTATGTCGCATTCACTCACAGACATTCTGGTTGACTACCAATAAACCTTACTTTTATACATCTTTACCCGTTGAGTCTCTCTCTTTCCTTGTTGGCACTTAACTCATTCCATCTATTTGTTTTTTCTTATATTTGTGCCGACCGTGCAACACGCTAAAAGGAGCCATTCCTTCATCACCATCTCCTTGGTCGCACAGTCGTCTACAACATCAAAGCTCCCAAAAACAAAAAAGAGAGATGATAATAATGGTTAAAGTAGGTGAAGATATTCCAAGGATAAAAATATTCTTTGTAAATGTGTGATAATCTGTTGGGTAAGGTAACAATACAGGCTGAAAGGTGGTCTAAGACTGACTGTCTAAGACTCATCTATTGTTCCACAGATTTGAAGAGTCTCTGATGCAGGCATCTAACAGTGTTACAAGGCTTATTTGCAATGCAACAGTTGAGGTTGGTGGATGTACAGTTGAAGTAATAAATAATGTGAAAGAAGATTTTAAAGTTGATTATGAAATGTGGAAAGGATGGTATCTGGAGTAGGAGCATTTTGAAATTCCTGATTGAATACAGCTAGGAACAAGAGAGTTTTCAATCAATAGTGGCCAACATTTTTCACACTTTTGAAATGTTTTAGGAAAGTTGGGAGCTGTTTTTGATATCATAATACAGAAATTATGAAGGATAAGGGATAATTATAATAGAAAAACACATGAACGTAAAGTGATATTGGAAAGAGTGTTGTAGTTCTATTGATAACTTAAGCTTGGCATAATGCATACTTGGCAGTTAAAGAAACTGCTAAAAAATGACAACAAATTTGAAGTGTATTAAAGGAAAAGAAGACTACTTGAGAGAAGAAAGAGTGAGTATCAAGAAGTATGTTGTCTATAAAAGTAAGAAAGTAACAGCTGTTTAATATATAGCATAACAATAGTTAGATAGCTGCAATATCAGTAATTCAAGTAGATCATCTTAAAAAAAGGAAAAAATGGTAATCAAAGAAACCAAACCAAATTAAGATAATTTAATACCATCCTTAACGTCAACATTAATATCACTTAATAAATGCCTTTCATATATACTAACCTGTGTGCAAGATTCTTCAGGTGTCCTGTTACTAGCAGCATACAGTGATGGTAAATCAATTACATAAACAGGCATTTGCTCTAGGTGTTGCATGATAGCAGGAGCAAGATGGACAGACTGTCCTTGGCCTATTTTCCCAGCAAAGAGAAGGCGTGGACGGTATGTCAATGGCTGCTTGGAGGCACAACTACGAGAATTGAAGGAAGGAAAAAAAGTAAACCAAGAAATCATATATAATGATTTTGAATAAAAAGTTACTTTTTGAAAATATCAAAATATTGTATGACACACAATAAGTTTAAGATAGAGAAGTTACATAAAATTAATCAAAATCAAATCAAGACACACACAAATGCTGGCTTAACCTACTTTCAATGAGTTACGATAATTAATATTCAATTTGAAATATTTAGATTTAGATATTTTCCATTACCTTTGAAAATCCAAGTAAGATTCTGTAATTTTTTCAGGAACAAAATTTCGAGGCTTTCTACCACGTTGACGAGGGGCTTCATATATACATGGACCTTCTTCATCTTCAAACCAGTAATCGGTAGCTTCATCTACTTTAGCTGATTTCTCACAGGAACCTAAAAGTGTTTGAAAGTTGCCTTTTCTTTTTTAACAATTATTAAGCAAAAACATATAGCTATGCACAAAAAGTACACAGCAGAACTTATATAATAACATAAGAAAATGCATATTCTAATGAAAGTAATTTTTATGAAACTTAACAGTAGGCATCTACAGCAGACCCTAACCATTTGGTTTGATCAACAGGAACGACTTCGTAGGTCTTCCAAGATCACCAAGGTCAATATTCTTCTTCAACGATTGCAAGCTAACAGTTGTGGGAAAACACATTTTGAGAAGTTGCTGATGTGTAACAGGATGTAAAGGGGAACAAAACCAAGTTCTGGGCACACCAAAGTAGATGGAGCACAAGTCAGAGGGAAGATTCGTCATGTGCCACAATGTAAAGTCAATGATAGCCTAATATATACATATATAGACACAGAAGCAAGATACAGGTTCCTGCCTGACCAGCTCCCTGTCAAACAGTCCAACCTATGCTAGCATGGAAGGAGGGTACTAAACGATGATGACGATATACATACATAAATACATAGAGGAGAAGAAGGGTGGTAGCAGCAGTTAGAAAGCATAAAGTTGTATTCTATTAGTGTGGTGAAGGTAAAAAAAAATTTTTTTAAAGACATCTACCGAAAAATTCATCAAAATATAACAGATTTCTTTTCTTTTCTTTTCTTTCAGCAGTAAAGAAATTTTTTTTAAACGGGGTCTACTGATGTTATGCTATAAATATTATCTAGTTTTCAGAAATAGATATTTTAAATATATATTTCTCTTGCAGTATTTCCAATGATGAATAAATTTCTGTATAAAATGTTTTCAGCTACACCACATGACTTAATTTTCCAAATATAAAGTTTTGATCCCTTGAGTATAATCATATTTCATAATACTTAAGTTTTTATTCATTCTATTATTCGTTTTATTACAATATACTAAAAATCTGATAATGCATTAAAAAATTATTATATTGAAGTGAACTGTATTATATATTACATCTATAAGCTAACAAAATTATTTTTTTCAGTATTTATTCTGTATTGCTGAAATTATATAAAAATTTGAAACACTAGTCAAAACAGATAAGCATATTATGTCATTTTAAACTCATAGGTTTGAAAGGAGAAATAATTCATAAGAATGTTTTTGATAAAAATTCGAAGAAATTCAATTGTATAGAAATCTTTCTTAGTAAATAGAGAGAAATACTACTTAAACAAAGAGAGAAATACTACTGCAAAAAATTTAACCAATGCCAATATAAAGAGGAAGATAATAATAATGCTGATAAACATCATAAAGAGAACATATACAGATACAAGGAAATATGATTAAATTTCAAACAGAAAAATTATTGAATTACCTTTCAATGTAAGACTATGACTCTGAGATAAATCATTGGGAAAAATTATCTCCAATATTGAAAGTGCCTTGGTGTAGATGTTTTCAAGAAGTGGTCTCACAAGTTTGGATAATGGATGTCTTGGAGTTGAATTAGAACGCTGTGCAGTGGGAACAATTACTTTCATTCCTCGATAAAAATCAATTCCAGAGATGTGTATTGATGAAACATCTAACTGGAGTTTTTCTGAGGAATTGTAAATCTGAGGATACCTTCTTCTTAAAGCCATCAAAGCAGCTTCTGTACATAATGCTTTGATATCAGCACCACAATAGCCTACAACAAAAAAATTAAATAAGGAATACAAATTTTTTCAAACAAATCTCAAATTTTGTTAATTTAATTTGGAGTTCTGTTGGTTTTAATATGTTGGGAAAATGTGGGTAAAGATAGCCAGTGAGGTCTCAAAATGAAGGATTAAGCAAAATATTAGATGCATGGCTTGTGTTGTGGGGAAACAACTAGAATAAAAACTTAGATTATTATGGATCTTGGAAGAGGTATTATACTGAGTGCTATCCCTGCAGAAGACATTATAGAGAAAAGAAACAGTGAAACAGAACCAAATTGATGATTGAATCATTGCCAATCAGCCAAATGGTCTTCCAATGGTGTAGAATATGCTTACAAGCAACAACACCATCCCAAGTACAAGAACAGTCCTTTAATGTGGGTTACACATGAGATTTGTAGACAGTCAACTGTATTTACTGACACTGAGATGCAGTCTGACAATGTCATACATATGTGATAAGAAATAACAGCAAGTAGGTCTTCCATATGCAGAATGGAAAGTGTTGGAGACATAACCAAACTCTGAAATAGAAAAAAAAACACTCAAGGAGATAAGGGAAGGGATTTTACAACTGCCTCTATTACTGTTGAGATGTTATTGTTCAGTTTCCAAGTCAGCTCTCTTTGCACAGATATGATCAAAGACCATACCAACATTTTAAGAGGAATTTAGGACTAAGTCCTTTAAAACAGTCCCCATTTTTGAATGGAGAAAGCAAACCTAACATGCCATTCAGTTTAACAACACCTTGGATGCAATTCTGCTGCAAGCACTGATACACCATTAAGACTGTAACCGAGTTAAGATTTGGTTGCTATTTTTAGTAGGTTGAACAACCATGTGGAGCCTCCATTGATAAGTCAGCTGTTCGAATTGTGAGAGGTTGCTCCTTTTTGGGAATAAGGTGTACAGTAATGTTTCCATAGATTAAGACGGCTTTCTCTCTCTCTCTCAACAGCAATCTGCATTAATCTGAAACCTGGTTACATTTTCAGAGACAAGAAATCTATAGGCCAACTAAACGGGTGCCATGATACAAAGCAAGGTACTAAAACAACTGCTTGTGTTCAAGATGTGGCAATAGATAAACTTCAAGGAACCAGGAAGATTTCCAAAATAGAAGTCTTTGTTGCTGATATACAAGTGAGTAGTAGAGAAAGAAAATTCTGCACGAATACTACTTTTTGAAAAGAGATTGAAATGAATAGTACAGCTTGGATTACTGTAGATAATTAGAGAGAAAGAACTGAGTGGTTTGTATATCAGTTTCTTGTTATTTCTTGTAAATTTTGACATAGTTTAGAATAAAGTGGCTGTTTGGTGGAAGAAAGGAAGAAGAAACACAGGCTCAGGATTCACTGTTAGTTGTTACGGAAATATCTATTCTTAGCCCAAATAAAAATCAATAGTCTCAGGTCAGGCTCTCAAAGTCCTTCAATTATTGAGGAGGGATACACATTTTTAACTGGAGGAGAGGAAGATACAGAATTATATTCCCAGGTGATAAGGAAGAATTTCAAAGCATTACTGACAGGTTTAGCCTCCTGTACTAAGTGACACCAGCTTTCTGCTGGGAAATATTTTCCACAGCTTCTCCTGACAATTCAATGAAGAATTCAGAGGAAGATGCAATTCAAACAGAAGTATCAAGAAACTGTTTATCATCGAACCAAGCTTTTGGTAGGAGTGCTTGCAGCAGAATAGCATCTAAACAAGGACTGGTATTTTATCAAGACACCAGCACTTGATGAAGTTTCAGTACTTTAGTGAGGTAACTTTCATTGCAGAGCGACCAATCTTTTATATGTTTCTCCAAGTAGATTACTGTTTTGTAAGCTGACCAGAATGCATTATGTAACTTTGATGCATTCTGGTTAATTATTTTTGTTGAGAAAAGTTCAATAGCAGAAAGAATAGAGTCAGATGTCTATATTTTCAGACTTTTGCAATGAAAATTTGTTTTATTATCATCCCCACATAAAGAGTTGGGGATCTAATGGAGAATAAAAAAATTGGTTATAGCTATGAATGAAAGAATAAACTTTTGAAACAGGTATCAAAAGTGTGATACAGTATTGCAGTGAAATAAGCTCATTAGATTAGAGGAGAGAGAGACAAGTAGAATATGGTCTGTTGAATACATTATCTGATTATATCCAGTGAGATGCTAATCTAAGTGACACATGGTGTGAAAATACACTGCAAGAGAGTACTAGAATATATTTGAAAGAAATAGTAAGATTAGGAAGAAAAGACTTACAGAAAAGATGCAACAGAATATGTGATAACTTATTAAAGTATTTTGTTTCTTTTATTTAAAACTTCTAAAAGTAGAAATTCAAGATAAAATAATTAAAAAAAGAATATAAGTATTGGAAATTCAAATAACTTTCTGTTAAATCACATCAAACTTACCAACACACTTTCGAGCAATTTCCTCAAGAAATGCATCTGATAGCTTAGGGTTCCAATCTTTAGTGATGATAGAGAAAATCTGGGACCGAGCCTAAAATGTTCAAAATAACAATAATACAATTTAATATTCATAAATTTATAGGTACAATTTAAATTGCATTAATCTTATGGACTATATTGAAACTGTTTTCCTTACAACCAAGCTATCAACATTCACTAGGTTCTTTCATCTCTTGTTCATTGTTTCCTCTTCCCATTTTGAATGTAACAATACATTTGGCAGATATTTTATAATTATTAATTCTCAGGAAGGCAATTTCATGACAAACATAGAGGCACTTGTCAAAGGGAGATACCAAAAGTTGTTCAGTGACTTGATGGTGCAAGTAGGTTCTCAAGAAACCAAGTAAACATTCCAACTTTTATCTTAATTAGTGATGCTTCATCTGCTTCAACAAGTTCTTCATTTCCATTCTTTCATGCCTTATAGAAATCATTAGCTCCTTTGTACAGGAAAAATTCCCCGAAAAGGCATCCATTCCAAAAGTCTCAGAGCAGAGCATCTGCTAAATAACAGCTTCACATTATAAACAATATCAAAATATCTTCAGTCTTAGATGAGATACTAGCAATGAGTCAAGGAAGTTGAAACCCTGACCTGTTAATTACATTTTCAAATCTGTTTATAACCATTAATGAACCTTATTAATTCATTAGCAATGATAGTACACCAGTTTTTAAAAATTCATCATAAAAGGGAAATAAGTTTGATAAATTTCATCTTTCAGTCATCAGCTATGTGAATATAATCTTAATGCAGGATTCAAACAAGGATCGATTATTTCTGAACTAAAACCAGTACACTCAAATTGAGCAAGTGAGAGAGAAAGGTTATATACATACATACACACACACACACACAAATATATATATATGTATATATATATATATATATATATATATATATATATATATATATATATATATATACATGTGTGTGTGTATGTGTGTATGTGTATATGTGTATATATATATATATATATATATATATATCATCATCGTTTAACGTCAGCTTTCCATGCTAGCATGGGTTCGACAATTTGACTGAGGACTGGCAAGTCAGAAGGCTGCACCAGGCTCCAATCTGATCTGGCAGAGTTTCTATAGTTGGATGCCCTTCCTAGTGCCAACCATTCCAAAAGTGTAGTGGGTGCTTTTACGTGCCACCGGCACGAGGGCCAGTCACACGGTACTGGCAACGGCCACGTTCAAAATGGTGTTTTTTACGTGCCACCTGCACAGGAGCCAGTCCAGCAGCACTGGCAATGACCTCGCTCGAATGATTTTCCAACGTGCCACTAGCACAAGTGCTAGAGGCCAACGCTGATAACGATTACGCACAAATGGTGCTATTTACGGGCCACTAGCACGGAAGCCAGACAGCTGCTCTGGCAATGAACACGCTTAACAGTGCTGTTAGTGCTCCACTGGCGCAGGTGCCAGTCATCGAGTATGGTTCAATTACGATTTCACTTGATCCAACAGGTCTTCGCAAGCAGAGTTTAGTGTCCAATGAAGGAGAGGTTTGCATGGGTGCTAGTCGTCGGATTCGGTTCGATTTCGATTTCAGATTTCAAATTTCAAATTCCAAAATCACTTGCCTCATCAAGTCTTCGCAAGCAGGGTTTTTAGTGTCCAATGAAGTAAAGATACGAATTAGTGAGCTGGCTACACTTCTGGCAGAGGGCACAGATTATGCTCTCACTTGGCTTGCCAGGTCTTCTCACGTACTGCATATTTCCAAAGGTCCAGGTCACTGGTCATTGCCTCAGTGAGGTGTTAGAATCCTCATGAGAAGCAAAAAGTTTGGGAATACTTCTTAATGTGTGTCAATTACCTATGGTTGAAATTTCATCAACATCAGAAATTTATGCATTTTCATGGGGGGTTCTGCCCCCTTTAAGCCACCTCAAATCGAAACCAAACATACTGCATTATACTCGCCCTTATGTATTGAATCAAAGTTCTAAGTATCATAAGGATCCATTCATGAAATTGTAAGAAACATACAGCATTACCCTTTTCCCTAAGCTTGGATTTTGTGTTCCAAATTTCATTAGGATCGGTGTAGTAGTTTTCGAATCTATAAGTAACACACGAATACACATAAAGACATTGACTTTTATATAATAGATATGAATATGCACATATACATACATGTATGTGAGTGTTGTGTGTATGTGTGTGTGTATATATATATATATATATACACACACACAATTGAGAGGGCAAAAAAATATGAGACACTGCCTTCAAGAATTTTTTGTCAAATGAATCAACTCCAGTGTTTTATTTTTATTTTGATATGTCTGCAGCTGACTGGTTTAGCTGTTGTTTCAGTACCCAGTCAAAGTGCTGCTGCCACTGTGTGAGGCAGCTCCTCCCAGGACGGAAGCCATGTTGCATGTTTGTTATAAGGTTTTTCTCTTCTAGGAACATGATCAGCCCTTTTCTGACAATGTGTTCCATTGTCTTACTAACATGTGAGGTCAGAGAGATGGACCTGTAGTTTTTAGCATCTGCTCTGCTTCTTCCTTTATGGACAGGGCATATTATACCCCCTTTTAGCATGTTGGGAAGTTTACCACATGCAAGTAACTGAAAGAGTATCTGCAGTGGCTTTGCAAGAGCCTTTTTACATGTCTTTAAGAGAACAGCTGGGAGTCAATCTGGGCCCGTTGTTGAGTGTGATCTCATCTCATCACATGAATAACTGATATTACATCCTCTTCTGTTACATTGATGTAATCGATGGTTGCCACTTTTCTGAATAGATCCATTACATTGAAAAACTCCTTTGGCTTGTTTATTTAGTGCTTCACTTATCTTCCTTGAGGTATGTAGATAACATCTTCATACTTGGGCCAAATAGTGACCCTATCTTATAGCGTACTGAGGCAGACTCCTTTGCCTAGGTTTCTCTTTCTTCTCTTTTTTTTTTTTCATGGGAAATTTTGAGCTTATTTTCTATCTCGAAGAGTTCCTTTGTCAGGTGGGATTTCACACTGTCATTAAAGTGTTTGTTTAAACGATTCGAGATCTTTATTCTCCGCCACATGAGTATTCTCCTGCCTCAGGGAATGATCTTTTTGTGTGTATTAGCTCCCTTCTCTGGGACATATTTAATGTATGTGGCTCACATTATTGACATGAATTTATTGAGTTTATTTATGTCTTGCATAACGAGGCTTTATGCCCGTCCTGCTGGAGTATCTTTTTATCAAGTGACTTCCACTCAGCCATACAGAAATTTAGGCTCTACTGGGTTTGAGCGCCACCTGTGCAGAGTTTATCTTTAGTTAATTCAGGGCCATACATTGTCAGTTCTATCATGCTATGGTCTGAGAATATTATTGGTGGTATATCTATGTTGTGGATAATTTCCACATTGTTTGTAAAACAGAGGTCCAGGATATTTTTGTGTCTGGGTGGAGAGAGTATGATCTGCTCCATGAATAGCATTTTCATAAGATCAAGTAGAGATCCTGCTTGATTTTGCTCTTTGTGCATCATTCCTGGAGTTATATTGCCCTCAGGTCACCTGATGTTGGGGAAGTTGAAGTCACCCATCAGGAATATAGTAGTACGTTGATCCAATTCTGTTAGTACTTCCTTTATCACACTGAGGCTTTTCTCATTGTTTTAACATCCACTTCTTACTTGCATGGGTCATTTAATAATGTTCTTGAAATTTGGGATCAAACTCTTTATTGAATCCGCATAAGTATATTTTTTCATTCAATAGATGTTTTCTTTATTATTCTTTTGATATTGCTAAAATATAAAGCTTGAACAAGAGTACTTGTTGCTTGACTCACTAAACTCACATGTACTAAGCAAATAAAATACTAAACTTGACGCTTAAATTCACTATTTCATGAGGCAATTAGATAGTGGGAATTAGGAACTTCAAATTTTCTAAATTTTATTTTGTCATAGGTTTAATGGTCTTTCTTTCTTAATTAAAAACTCCTATATGATGCCTAAACCCAGTGGCACTGCTCATTCTTTCAGCCATCTTATCTTCTATTGTTTTTCCTTATCTTGACTTTGTTCCACAACAGTTGGTGACTTCCCTTCACTCTCAACAAATTATCAGTCATGCCTGATGTTTTGTCTCTCCACGAATTAAACTTCTACAATGTTCCTGGAACCCAAATTTTCAGGGAGTGATGTTCTTACTTTTATATTCACTGTCATAACTGTAAAAGATGCAATACACAGTTCTTGTCAAAATCTCTTACTGACAAGGGCTTTGTTCAGGAATATGTTCCAGTAAGTCTCAGTCCTATATAAAATATTCTGCCTACATTAAAGGTGCTCTGATTCATTCCAACCAGATGTTGAGTTTGTACATGATAAGCCTATTCATCACATGAGGCTCTATTGGTGGTAGAGATAAACTGAAATTGGATCCTTCAAGTGGAGAATTTAGCAATATCCTGATAGATAACCTAATGGAGATATTGAAACTGCATACAAATAACATACTTCCAAATGGGGTCTGTAGTTTAACCCTTTCTATCAACAGGAAAGTTTAAACTACAGATTCATCATTATCTCCAGTGATGGCATGCATATACATGGAATACTTTGAGGAAATGGGTTTAAACAACTTCATACTTGGGCCTCATCAGGAAGAAGCACAAAGTACTACTGAATCATGTAAACTGTCAATACAATTCACTACAGAAAAGGAAAAAGGACGTGCAAATAACCAACACAGAGTGTGGATTCACAATATCCATATATCATAAGACCACATTCACTGGATCATATTTGGAACTTTGGTTCCTACCACCTATAGAACATGAAGAAAGTGATCATCTACAGCTCACATCAAACAAAATTTGTATGTGAAAATTCAGATTCATACCAACAAGAGATCAGGATCAGAAAGACCCTTTCAGAATAATTATTTTGCAAGCATAGTATTTGTTTCTAAAAGCAAAGTTATAAGGGTCAAAAATATTAATCAAAATACAGCTACAATCTGTCTCTCTTACCTTAGAAGAATGTCAGGAAAAAATTTAGATCTGGGATCCATACAATATCAAGACAGTATTTAAAAGTGGATCTTTCCTTAGAGACATTTCCCCTAAACAAAGTCTACATCAGAAGAGCTCCATGATCAAGAACTGTGTATTTCAGCCTTTGCAGTTGTGGTAAAAATCACCCAGTAAAATTTAAGCTAAATGTATTCTGAGTGAAACAGAATACATTGAACTAAC
Organism: Octopus bimaculoides; assembly: GCF_046866305.1. Lineage (NCBI taxonomy): Eukaryota > Metazoa > Mollusca > Cephalopoda > Octopoda > Octopodidae > Octopus > Octopus bimaculoides. The sequence goes on from NC_142946.1 coordinate 26,059,415, forward strand.
AACATCACAAGCAAGAGAATAATGAAGAGAATATCCACGATATTGACAACAGTTTGAGAACCATCTGCCTCCATGGATTTAATAAAGGGTTCAGTTCCAAATTCTGAAAATGTTACTGAATGTGACAGGCACCAGACAAAGGTCCGAAAGTATAATGGCTAAAACATTATGATTATAACAACCAAGATGAAGAAAACTAATCTGAATGTATCAGTGTATAATAAAAAGATATATCAAACTGTAATGAATGGTAACTGCTTACAATGAATTAAGATTCAGTCAAGTAATCAACAATCAGACAAATCAAATATGAAAGAATTCAATATTAAACAGTTTCTTCTTTTTTTTTTTTTTGTAATGACAGTCCTCAGCTAAACTACTATTTTTCTTCTAATCAGAAATTAAAATAAGGATTTTATCATGAACAGAAATGACAGGAAATCAAGACAACCCAGAAACTACCTAGTGGCTAGCAGAATAGCAGAATAATTTTCTACTTGGATGGATAAGAAATATGGATGCTCCTCCTGGAAGGATACATTTTATCATGGTACTTGTTTATGACAGATAAGATTGAGCTTAAGCCAATCTATCAGAAAAGAATTACCAAAAGGAAAGGAAATATCACCTGGAGATTTTGTTCACTGTCATTCTGAGGACTATATGAATAAAGATGGGATTATATAGTGGATAACACTAAATGTGAAATAAAGGACCAGAGGCTCTTCTAAAGAAGAAATCACTGCTCATTGCACACAAGACAGGAGAGATGAAAGACAAGGCCATGTCTATGAACACCAACTGGCCTTACATCTTTGCTACAACCTTTTGGAAGTAGTGCAGAGTAAAACCATTGAAGGAAAGATTGGTTGGACATAAATAATTTTGATTGTTTTCAGAATAAAAGGAACTAACAAAATGCAGTAACCTCACGAAGCCAACCATCTTGTAACATTGTACATAAAGACACTGGATGATCAAGTGGTAACAAAGAGTTTCTTGAAGACAAGAATATCAAATAGCATGGATAAACTGAATATAACCATTTGTGGACTGACAATAAGAGACAACCAAGAACAGACGGAATGGAGGGCATGGATGGATGAGGGACGACTTTATGCCAACAGTGATGAAGAATTTAACAGATGCTTTTAAACTGCTTTTAAGTTTTATTTCTTCTTTGATATTATGATAAAGTTTACAGTCATCTATTATGTATGCAGTGGTTATTCTATAATCATGTTCATAATCCAATTTGTTTAATAAATGTGCTCAACAATGCAACTTGTTTAATTATCTAACTCCACCAATATCAGCAGATACAGAACATAATTTGGTTGGATCATACAATTTCATCCTCCATTGTAGATTTTGATTATAAAAGCTTGTACCAAATTTTCCATGCAAAATAAGGAGTGCAGCTTATACACAAGTAAAAACAATATGTTGAATATGAAAGTTGTTAAAAATAAGCTTACTTGTAAAGATGGCAGTGGGAAATGGAATTCTCTGTCAAATCTGCCTGGTCGTCTCAATGCTGGATCAATAGCATCAATCCGGTTAGTAGCACCAATGACAACTATCTCATCCCGGCTATCTAAACCATCCATTAAAGCAAGCAGAGTAGAAACGATAGAACTGTGAATTTGGTCTTGGCGACTTGAACGAACTGGGGCAAGCCCATCAATCTCATCAAAAAATATAATAGATGGCCGAGTCTGATAAGCCTAAAAGAGATAAACTTTGATTGAGAAAATAATGAAAACAAATATTTGATTAAAAAAACGTTAACTTTGAAAATATTTTATACCAAATTTTAAAAAAGAAAGGTTTCTTTTAGAAATCACTATTTCTTGAGGGGTTCAAATTGCAAAGCACAAACAAGATAATGAGAGAAAAAAAATATATCGAAAAATAAGATAGGTTGATAATGATTTATACCAACCTGATCAAATAATAATCTTAGCTGACGTTCAGACTCCCCAACCCATTTACTGAGACAGTCAGCCCCTTTACGCATGTAGAAAGCCACTCTTCGATTTTCTGTGCTGCATTCATTAGCTAAAGCTCTAGCTACCAAAGTCTTTCCAGTACCTAAAATGAAAAAAAAAAAAATTCATAATATATCTTTCAAAAGACTATACTTCCAAGAGTTTGTCCTATAAAACTCGAATCATGTATTAATAAAAAAGAAACAGACGTTTAACATTAAGTCATAAAGTGCTCACCTGGTGGACCATAAAAGAGAACTCCTCGAGGTGGAGTAATTTTGAACTGCTCGAAGACTTCTGGATACAGAAGTGGGAAGACAATCATTTCTTTCAAGGCACTGATGTGCTTCTCTAAACCACCAATACTTTTGAAGTTAACCTATAGTAAATAATACAATAACAAACTGAAAATTATAGCAAGTACCTAAGATTTAGTTTGATCAAAATATATATACTTTTTTTTACATTGAGAGGTACTGTGTAAGAAAAGATCAGCTATTATTTTATCAATTGTATTGTGTCATTAAATTAGATTACTTTCTCAGCCAAAGTATCTATTGTTCAGCTTAAAAAAAGGTATCTCTGTAAAAATACTTGCTCCAACAATTCAAAGATAAATATTGTTTGTTAGCAACTTTTTTTTTTTAAGTTGATATAGAATGGATAGTTTAGCATAGTTCTATGGATGCTTACATTGATGAAACAGTCAAAGTGACTTAAGCAAAAACAGTAATAGACAATAAGCTCTTTTATGTACATGCAAAGATACTCTTCAATTATTTGAGCTTTAACATGCAAACAATGTGATGTCTACACACATATATGAACTCTACTTTCCCTGCCACTCATCTCTCTCTCACCTAGATTTCAGGAACAAGTTTATTCTAGCCCAAAATCTCCTTTCTCATTACTCTAGATATACTTGCTGTCACTACCACTCTTTGAACTTTCTTCAAGCACAAGCAGGATTCTGGATCACAGACATCTGCCCCAGGTCACTCCGCTCTGGAGTGACTCCTTGATGACTTCAATACTCATAATACTTCTTGGCAATTGCACTCCCTACAATTAGTTTTATCCCCATGAATTTCTGGTACACAGGCAATTCCAAATACTGATTCCTTTCTCACTTCCAGACAACACCATCTCTGCCAATTGAATTGTCTAGATTATCACAGTCATATACTATATAATATCTTTCTACCTCTTGGACCCTACAGCACATCAGATCAGCTCACTGCTTAGAGCTCTGCGGGTTCTCAGCCAAATATCACTGGCAGTGCTGAACCCATAGGAGACAGTTAAGCACTTGACTGAAACCATCCTCTTTATCCCACCCACCACATACACAACCAGAATACATAACCCAAATCAACTAGGTAGTTCACTTGTAGCTACAGCACAAGAACAAAAAAAAAAACAAAAAAAAAAAAACACCACAACACCAGCAAGACCATCATTTGAAATGCAAAAGATGCTTTTATGCATTGTACAGGCCACAAGGCTTCCTATTAATAAACTGAAGCTAATACTGCTGATCCCTTGCAAAAGAGATCACAACCAAGTTAGCTGAATCCTCTGAATCCATACTTGCATCCAACTTAACATTGTCCACACAATACAAAATTCCTCTTTTTACTCTGCCAAGCTAACCGCCATGTATAGAAACCATGTCGTGTGTGAAAGCACTTCCTGTCACTTCAAACTAACAATACCACAAATGCTGACAGAGTCCTTTCTATAACTGTCAATGTACCCTAAAACTAACCCCTATCCATTCCGAACTGTTTAATCCCTCTATTTGCCAGGCTGTATCCTGATCTCTGTAAACATCATACAATGTATCCCATTCACTGAGAAACGTAATTTCTCTGACCTTGACAATTAGTATTTATTACTTCCATTGGAACACGCAAAGGGTGATAGATACAGTTGCTAATAGCCAGCTTTAACAACTTGAATCGTCTTCTTTATTAACCCCATAACTCTAGATGCCTTGCACTTAGAAAATTTAGTGAAAATGTTCTCCAGTGAAGGCATGTCAACCTTGTCTCTTCAACAGCTGATGATAAAATCACATCACATCAAAACACAATCCTGTATACCATCATAGATAAATCAAAACTAAAATCCTAAAAGTTAAAACAAATGCTGAACCTTACAATTGCTAATGCTCTTTACTAGCAAACACAAAAACCTAGCATTCCTCTTCAGAACACCCAAAGCTCGTGTGAGCCTCAAAATGGAATATTAATTTTATATCTGGGGCAATGTTGTTGCTATACAAACACTTTAGTCTCTAGTTCACAGTTGTGCTATTCTCTCCTACTACTCCCAGTCATGTGACTACAATGAATTGTCTTTTCTTTTACCATCATGCCTTGGTAATTCATGAGGATACAGTATTTTCAAGAGATTAGAAGTAAGTGCCATAGGGCAAGTCTGTGACGAAAACGTCTGCAATCTAATTTAGATTCTTATTTGGTGTCTTTTGGGCTACAAGCTTCAAGTTTAAACATGAATGTCACAACTTCCATACCCCACTCACAAATATCTCAAGCATTGTGCTTTTATTAATTTGTTCTATGACATGTAGTTCTATAAACAACTGCTTTTACAAAACCATCCCACATATGCAGGCATGGAAAAAAAAACTGATATAAAAATGAAAAATGCATAAATTCAAATGTTTAGTAAAACAATTAATATAAAATGTTAAAAATTACAATGTACACAAACAGGAATGTACACTATATTCCTGGCAAGCAATATAGTAAACAGTTACCATTTTGTCAACCGTCATTGGGTCAACATCTGCCAAACTGGATCCAATTCTCAAGCGATCCCTCACAAGTGAACTAGCAAGATCTTCATGGCCATAATTCATTGGCAAACACCTTAAACATGTCAAGAAAGATGTATGTAATGAAATATTTCTTTTCATTAAAATCAATTTCATATATTTCAGTAAGTTTGACATTAATTACACCTAAAAAGTACAACCATCAAATCTAGAAACCATATGTATCAATATTTGCTGATCAACGAGAGGAAGATTATTTTCAGAATACTGATCCTGTTATTCTGTTATTAATTTATTGAACTGCAGCCATGGTGGGTGCCACTTTGAAGAGTATTCTTAGTTGGTAACATCAAATATGTCTGGAATTTATTCTAACAGCCTCTCTTTATTTATTTATTTATTATTTTTTTTTTGCCAAACCATTAAGTTTGTAAACAAACCTAACTGGTTGTTAAGCAATGAGAAACAAACACACATACATATCTACATATACGACAGGCTTCCACACAGTTTATGTCTACCAAATTTACTCACAAGGCATTGGCCGACCTGGTGCTATAGCAGAAGACTATGCTATGAAACCATATGGTTGAGAGGTGAACTTCTTAACCACACAACCATGCCTGCACCTATGTATAATATTTTTTTTAAATGAGAAATAGACCACATTTACATTAAACATTGACCATATTCTATAGAGCTTTAAAGACCTAGTTTAACGAGTAATTTGATTTAAATAGTATTCATATAGAAAATAAATACAACAAAATTTCAAATCTTAAAAATAAAGTTTAAATGAGTGAAAAAAAAAACCACCTGATTCAAAAGGACAAAATAACATTAAAAGAAACAAGTAAAAATATATCATTATTTATGAAATCAAAAATGCAGTGAAAAGCCAAGACAAAAATAAAACATTATCTTGCTAAGATTATATCTATTATTTTTAAATTTGAGAAGACGTAAAAGAATAGAATAAATGTATTTATTAATTAGCAAGTTAAAACTATTAAATATGACAAAGTGTAAAATTGGAACATATTTCATAAATCTGCATTACTACATTATTTATAGACACTTAACAGAAGTAAAATTAATTAACAATCAGGTTCATTTAGATGAAGGAAAATTTTTTTTAATTATAATTTTATCTTGTATTTTCAGTCATTTGCAGAAGATTCAATCTTACCTATTCCGTGCCCGGGTCATACTCTTGGCCTTCCTTCTCTCAAACCTCCGCTCATCATCACTTGAATCACTGCTAGATGAGGTAGAAGAGCTTCCATGAAACGCTGTTCGTCTTCTAAACAAAAACATCAAATTAAAAATGAAAAGTAAATCATCTCAGCTAATATAAAATTTAAAATTAAACAATGCTCATGTTTTCTAGGAATAGGAACCAATAATTCTGAGAGATTGGTGTCTGAAACACACTTTCCACCTTATCCAGAGGAAAATTTGATTCATATACAAATACTGTCGAATCTTAAGTTACACACTCATCATTCAGACTTCTGTAATTAGTGAAATGATTAATAAACTAAAGAAAAAAAAAGCATAAAACTCGAGATTTTTTAACCAAACCAAATATCAAGGCATGATCATTATCATCATTGAACATCCACTTGTCTATGCATACATGGGTAAGATGGAATTTGCTGCAACAGATTTTCTATGGGCAGATGCCTTTCCTGTTGCCAACCCTCAGTTTCCAAGTAAGGTAACATTTTTCATTACCAGATGTGTTTTCTTACAGAAGACTGGAAATAAACAGTAGTGCTTGTATGACAGCAATGCCCATTTATAACCATCTCATGATATCAGGACAAGGATACACAAAACACATATTTATACAGAAAATTGGGTATAAAAGCATCAGATGATGTGTGCAAGACTGCACTGGTTTGGTCATGTGGTGTGTATCAATGAGGACAGCTGCATAAAAGAAGTGCTTTGTTCTAATTGTGGAAGAGGTGGACCCAGGAAGAAGTGGGATAAAGTGGAGAGAAAGAATCTTCGGATGCTGAGCCTCACTGAGGAAATAACAAGTACCTGGTAAGATGCATCAAGCTAAGTAAAATCGCTGTTTTCCACACATAACGGTTTGCCTGTGCTGGTGCTACTTAAAAAAAAGCACTCGTGCTGGTGCTACTTAAAAAAGCACTCGTGCTGGTGCTGTGTAAACGCACCTGTGCTGGTGGCATGTAAAATGAACCCAGTACATTGTTAAGTGGTTGGTGTTAAAAGGGCATCCAGCCACAGAAACCATGCCTCAACAAACAGCTGGAGGCTGGACAGCTCGCTGCTAGCCAGCTCCATGTCTAACTGTCCAACCCATGCCAGCATGGAAAGTGGACATTAAATGATGGTGATGAGGCTTCTTTCAGGTTCTGTCTATGAAATCCACTCAAGTCAAACTGGAGCTATAGAAGAAGACACTATAGAAGCTATAGACAGACTATAGAAGAAGACATAGAAGAAAACACTTGCTCAAGGTGCCACACACTGGAACTGAACCAGAGACCACATGGTTGGGAAGCAAGTTTCTCAACCACACACCTGTGCAAGGATAGCTGAAGTAAAGAGTTGATTTGTAACAGTCACCTAACTGAGTTTAGTCTTAACTGCTATTTCTAGCATGTGGAGTGATTACATGAAAGTCCCCCTTACTTCATCTGCTAGTTCAACAGCCAATCTACAATAAGCACAGCAAATATTGTTACTCGAATAACCAAGAGACAGGATGATTTAAAAAATTGGGATTTTGGAAGGAATCTTTTTCAACATGTAGTGACTTCCATGAATACTCAAATGTTTTAAAACAACTAGAATTATAGTATGACAGTGAAATGTGATAGGGTTGTGCATCCAAAGGGATGTGTGGATTTTAAAAATTTGTTATTTTGAAAAATACTTTTATTTCAGCATCAAAATTTTCATGTTACAGGAAAAACAACAAAAGAATGAGGGGCTGGTAACCAGCATGAAGGGACACAGCAGGCATCCTGTCTGTATATTCATGCTGGAATTCATCCCTCACACCTTAGAATAGGACCTAAGGCTCAAATTCAGACAGTTGTGTGAAACTGTTAGAGACTGTGGTCAAACCCTGGATAGAGAGGCCAAAGAGTTTGAAGTGGTTGTCAGAGAATTTCTACGACTTTACTAGTTCCAATTTCTAGCCTACTAATTGCCCTGGCTGTAATCCCATGGATTACTATGTGTGGGGCATGATTGAGAAAGATACCAACTGCTCTGCCTGCACAACCAAGGCCAAGGCCAAGCTAGTGGCCAAGATCAAAGAGGTATTTGAAGATCTTCCCAAAGAACAGTGAGGAAATCATGAACCAGGTTCTGGAGTTGTTTTGAGGCCATGATGGAAGCTCAGGCCAGTTACTTTGAGTAAAGTGTTATCTCTTAGCCATACTTATTAGAGAGATTTATGGGATTGACAGAAAATATAATCTGTTGAGTGCAAATAATACTTCCCCTTACTCCCCTCAATCCTCCCAAGTCCACAACCTTAGAGCTGCCATGATCAATGTTGGCACAATGAAAAGGTAGATCCAGTGAGAACATAAAAATGCTTGAGCAGAGGAATGTAGATGGGTGGTGTGGGTATAATTTAGACAAAAATGGATAAAGTGACCAAAGTAGTCAGTGTATGTGATAGGATAATTAAGCTTAGACTAGCCTTAGAAAATATGATAGCAACATTTATCTTTGCATGTGCTTCAGAAGCTGGTCTGGTAGATGAACCAAAAACCTGTTTCTACAAAGCCCGTTTACAGATTACCTCGATGGCAAATGACAATGATCTTCTTATAGTGGCTGGTGACTTCAACAAACAGCTTCAGCAGCAACCCGATGGATTTTATGGTGTACATGAAGGTTATGTCTTTGGTTCTAAAAATGAGGAGAAAACAAGGCTCTTGGAGTTTTGTGATCTGCAAAACTAACTTCAGCAAACCAGCCAGCTATCAAGCTAGTGGGAACACAGGCCAGATTGAACATTGCCTCATCAGAGATAGGCAGATGATACTTGTGAATGTAAAATTCTTCCCTGGTGAAGAATGTACAACTCAACACAGCTTAGTAGCGAGTAACATCAGACTTAAAGCTAGAACTCAGAGATACAAACCTGTCTGGAAAAGGACGATATGGAAGCTTCAAGATCCATTAAACACTCAGAGATTTAGAGAAATTCTAATTGAAACATTTGACAAGGAGGAACAGGAAATAGCATCAGAGAGGATAATTAGAAGTTCATATGGGACAACCTACCGAAGGAGACACACCAGACCAAGGATGATGTGATGGTGGAATGGTATAGTAAATGGTCATAAAATTGAAGGAACAGGTTTGAAAGTATTAAAAAATGGCAGGAGAACTACACTGAAAAACAGTGTGGAATGAAGATATAAAGAGATGATGATAATAATTATGTTATACACATACGCAAGTGCTACCCACTGGGCAATATTTCACAGTCCATATATGAATTAAATACACACATAAATATATGTAAAAACATTTTTTTAAATACATTTTAATATATCTACATGCAATTAATACACACATACGCGTGTAAATATATAGTAGAAACAAAAACTAAGAAAAATACATCTTGGACAATAGTATGTATCATAGTTATGATAATGACAGACTTACCGCATGTTTCCATTTCTATGTGCAGGAGATCTGTAAGAGGTGTGCTTTCCATGAGAGGAACTAGCAGGAGTGTCACAATAGGGAAGATTTTTATTTCGTTTTTTAAGAGAGTCTAAAATTTAGCATAAAAATATATATAAGAAATTTATTAAATTATAACAATATTTTTTTATTCTTTTACATTCATATTTTTGTCAGAATGTGGAATGATTGTGCAAATTTAAATATTTACATTTTCTTCTTTTCTCTAAGCGAATATGTTTTTATAATTGGATGTTCTTACTACTGCTAACCAGTGAACTGTGAAATAGGAGTGACACTCATTTTTACTACAAGTAGTGTATCTTACTTAGGAGCATTATACAATAGCTGTAGCAAGTTTTGAACTCATAAACAATTGGCCAATAGTCCAACACCTTAAAGTTCAGTTCAAAATCACTAAAATATAGAAATATCAAATAATATTTTAACAAATAGGCATCAATACATGACAAGAAATCATTTTAATATCCACTGAAAGCCTGACACTAAATTGCTGATACTAGCAACGTATTTCAAACCTTAATTTCTTTGACATCAAAGAATAATTAATGAAGAGAGATAAATTATTGGGATATATAAAAAAAAGATATAAAATCTGTCTCAATGCAATGAATATCTACTGTTTAATGCTAATACAAAGTCACACTCACATAGATAATTTAGTACAAATTTTCATGTGTACAATTAGATCATTCAACAACTTTTTTTAATCATAGAAAAACAAATTGTTTATAAGGTGATGAGTCTAAATCCCAACTGTTACTAACCTATAGGTGGGGCTTCAAATAATTTTGTACGTGGTTTGTGCTCCCTTAAATAATATGAACGTCGAGGTGGTTCTTGTGTCTCACTATCATCATCTGCATCATCATCATCCTCATCAACTTCTTCATCAACATCACCCTGGTTGTCTTGACACTCATCAAAATCTAATAACATTAATACATAACTTCATAAACACAGTTTTAAATAAAACAAACACATCAAGAATTATTTTATTTAAAGCAACCAGTAAATTTTAAAAACAAAAAAAAAATTAGAACATATTTAGATAGCCTTTTTCATTTGAAATCAATACAATCTTTATACAAAGTTAGTTATTAAAAACGAAAATAAATTAAATAAAAACATGAAAATTTTTTTTAAATAGTTAAAAAAATTGATAAGTTGATGAAGCAAATAACTTCAAATGTTATGCACAGCAAGAGAAAAAAAGGATTCAAAACTAAGGAATACCAATAATCAATTGTTGGTCTCACATAGAAAGGCTGGATGGAGGGGCAAATATTCAATAAATTACTAAAATATCAAACCATCTCATAGCAAAAGGTCAGTAGTACGAGATATTCAGAACACACAATTTTTATTTCGAGACCTCTCTTGCAGATTGCTTGTTAGTAGCTGGTTTACAACTGCTTTATAGTCAGCTTGCACTTCTAGTGGTATGAACACAAGAATCAACAATGAGTGGTACATGACATATCTTCTAAAACAGCACAACTATATTTTAAGGTACAGATATTAAAAGATAATCGAGCTACAACAAATTACTCAATTCATTTAATAGAAAATGTTTAAATTGAGGCATAGAAATATGCAGATATCTTTTATAGTAAATTTTCTTATTGAGGGGGCATCTGGAAAAAAAAAATTACTGAATATTTCTCACCATCAATATTTTGTCTGGTGCTGTGCATTCCATTTAAAACTGTTGTGAACTTACGCTGTGCACGATTTCTTTTGACACGACTGTACATATCTGTAAACTCCTGAAAATAGAATAATTATTTCTGTTGGTACACAGGATACTTGAATACTGTCAGCATTTACTGACATATATATATTTACTTTCAAAATGAAAAGTCACATAGATGTTGCAAACACCATTTCTAATTTCTACAATAGGAATGGGCCTATCATGCAATGTAACTACATCAAAATAACTGAATCAGAAATTATTATCAATTTGATTTCTTTCATTTCTTAACCATACAACTAATATATTCATAAAAACAAAGGGAAATGAATCAATTATTTTTATAATGTTCTTTTAGAAGAAAAAAAAAAGAAAACCTGAATGACTCATTGAGTCATCAAAATTACTTTAGAATAAGGTATATATAAAACAGGAAATCTTACCAAAGAGTCATCAATCTCATCAACATTGGTTCTCTTACGCTTGTGTGATTCATTATTACTATGATCATCTTCCAGAGTAATGTTGTTTGTCTCAGTGACATCAGAAGATAAAAACAACAAAGATCGTTTACGAGTGGATCTTCGTGTTGGCAGAAGTGGTTTATTGTTTGTTTTCTCAGACTTTTTTCTTTCATCTCTTTTTACCTTCATATGTAGTTTATTGCAATTTTTGTCAGCAAACTCCACCTCTATATAGAAAAAAAAAAGACTTGTAATCAGTAATTTTTGTTTCTTAATGTGTCTTGCAATAAATTTTAACATTTTTTTCATTAAAAACTTCATAAACTGTGAACATTACCAAATTAATACAGAAGTTGAATGAACTCCAAGATATAGGTAAGAATTACTTAAATTAACCTCCAAAACCATAGCTACCAAGAGACAACAGAATTTTATAACCAAGATAACTGAACTTACAAAATTTAATATATTTTCTATTATAAATAAAATGTTTACATACTTAAATATTATATTATCTTCATTGAATTTGTTTCAATTAAAGTTAATTTTTCTTAAATGTAGGACTCAATACATAATACAAGTACAGAGTTTTTATAAAGAGGTATGTATGTGTGTGTGTGTGGAGGGTATAATTTATCTATTTTGTCATATCTTTCTTGCATTTCTTCCCTCTTTTTTTATACCCCCTCATATACTTGTCTTTTCTCTTGATCATCATCATCATTTAACGTCCGCTTTCCATGCTGGCATGGGTTGGACAGTTTGACTGAGGACTGGCGAGCCAGATGGCTGCACTAGGCTTCAATCTGATCTGGATGCCCTTCCTAACGCCAACCACTCCGAGAGTGTAGTGGGTGCTTTTACGTGCCACTGGCAACGGCCACGCTCAAATGGTGTTTTTTACGTGCCACCTACACAGGAGCCAGTCCAGCAGCACTGGCAATGACTTCGCTTGAATGTTGTTTCTCACGTGCCACCAGCACAAGTACCAGTAAGGCGACGCTGGTAACAATCATGCTTGAATGGTGCTTTTTACATGCCACCGGCATCTTGTTGGTCAATAGTATGAGGAGGTTTGACTTCTTGAGTTGTCTGATGAGACTCACCTAGTTTGGTTTAATGAAGACAGAACAATAACATAAGAAGATAGGACCAAGTCAATACAGTTCTACCTGCTACTGACCAGCAAGTATAATGCTCTGGAAACCAGGGAAACAGCTGTAGGAAACAAAGCAAGAGACAGGCCAGGTCATGAAGCAGGCTAAAGATGAGATGATGGGATGACCTCATCTGCTACCAGAGTCCCAAGTGGGAAAGACTAGCCAGAGATACAGCAGTGGAAACAGTCTAGGAGGTTCCTCCTTCAGGGGCGATACTAACCCTATATATATATACTGTTTACCTTTCGCTTGTTTCAGTAATAGGACTACAATCATGCTGGAGCACCAGAAATCACCCCATTACTACTCTTCTTTTTTGGTGTCTTCTGTCGAACTGCTAAGTTATGGGAATATGAACAAGCCAACACTGGTTGTTGTCAAGTGGTGTGGTAGGGATAAACACACACCTATGACAGGCTACTTTCAGTTTCCATCTACCAAATTCATTCACAAGGCTTTGGTCAGCCCAGGCTATAGAAGACAGTTGTTCATGGTGCCACACAGTAGGACTGAACCCAGGGCCATGTGGTTAGAAAACAAACTTCTTATCACACAACCATGCCTGCACCAGTTTATATCTATAACTAAACAAATTTAAGTTAATAAACATTACCAACCTTCTTCAAATTCATCACTGCTATCACCAGAAACGACTTTTCCCCTCCTGTTAAAAGTAATATTAGATTCAATAAAATAGCAGACATAATTCAAATATAATTATTTTCTAAAATAATATATAAAATTTATTTACTATTAAACAAAATTTTTAAAAATTAAACCTTACATTTTATACTTTGCTTGTTCCTACACTGTTAACTTAATAATTATGCATTGAAGTGCATACTAATTCAAGATTTGAAAGAGAATTTGTACAGATAGCAACGTGTAGAAAAAAGATAGTATACTTGAATTCTCTACAAAGATCTATAAAGTTACTATATTATTATGAAGTGTGAATAAATATTAACAACCTGATATCTTTTTTTCATTCATAGAAACTGAACACTTTCTAACATAAAACATCATATGAAGTTATTGTCAGTTATTAGCACTAGAATGCTCAAGTTGAAAATAATTTTAAATGCTATGAAATAAAACCTTGATAAATTATGAAATATTTTTTTAAAAACTTTTAGGATTAATAAAAAATAATATGCATTTTAAATTTATTTTTAATAAGACCATACATTACAAAAGCCTTAGGTCATATGTGTACTCGCATTCTAAATTTAATTTTAATCATAAAACATAGATTATGTTTCCATACTAAAGAACATGCTGGAAACGATTAGCACTTGCTAACTATTAGGAAGAAGGGGTAATTAATGAGATGTAATTACACCTTATGACTTAAAAAAAGAAGAAGCTTTAAATAAGAATTTACAAATTAAAATACTTGTCCATAGCTGATATTTACTGAGCATCAAGTTATGTAGGTCACATACTTAGTTAAATCAGGCAGTGCAGGGAGGTGACAAGAACAGTACTCTCATCAACTAAGGAAAAGGAGAAATACTGGAGAGAGGCAATTAAGGTTTCACACTGATGTTGAAAATAGTTGGAAGAGCTTTAACAAAGTTAATTTAGATAAAGGCTAACTTGGATGAGATGTAATTAGGGGTTATGCCAAGGAACAATAACACAATAAAATGCGCAAGTTCTTTACTAAGAATCACTATGATTGTTTATCTGGAGAAGACTTTTGACAAGGTCTCAATAGTTTGAAGGGTTAATGGCTTGTGATAAGCAGAACAGGCTCCTTTCCCTGCATTTTTGGACAGGAGGATTAAATGACCACTTGGACATTGGATGCATTTAGAAAAAATTCTTCTACAAACATTTAGTTTGAATGTAGCTGCTTCTCTTCTTACTAATCTTGGATGCTAACTGCCTTGCTCTAATTACACTGCATAACAAAATGAAAAAAGTTTCTTTAGTATGAGATAATTAGCGTAATTTTAGGGTACCCTTTTTTAATATGAAGTGAGTTTTATTCCATCATATCTATACTTTGATCTAAAAGATACCTCCTATATACCAAACTTATAGAAAGGTAATGTAGCATGCAGTGCATAAAAAGTTCCCATTTATCTTTTAAGAGTACCTTTGATTGTTCTTTTTGTGACAACCATTAATAAGAGAGCTGTAAAAGTAGATATAACACATATTAGATCATGTCTATTTTTAGAACACTTTGATTTAAATGTATGTTTTGGATGTTATTGTGACTTAATTGATAATTATTCTGTTCTCTGTGGACTGCTGTTTTTTATTCCTCTACTTCAATTTGCATGGCTTCAAAATGTGTATGTCGCAATGACCCAGATCACTTTTGCTACATCTGTGGGGGATATGCATTCCAAGACTGGAGAAACACCACACCACTAACACAAGTAAGATACAAGGATTACTTCAAAATGAAACTTGGAGACCAAGATAAATGTTTTGCTCCACATATTGTATGTTAAGTTTGCAGTGATTGGCTTTCCTTGAGGTCCAGTGACAAGCTGGTGCAAATGCCATTTGCAACTCTAATGGTATGCTTAGAACAAAGCAACCATTCTACTGATTGCTACTTTTGCATTAATAACGTTGAGGAATTCAATAAGAAAACTGCAAGGTATAATCAAGTACGTTAATTTGCTATCAGCCATAAGACCCAAACCATATAAAGATCAAATTCTTCTGTGCCAGGCAATCAACCATCGAGCGAGTCAAATGACAATTCCAAAGACAAAACTAAATGTGAAAACCAAATAGATGACAAGGATTTTGAAATTCCTCATCCATGCCCTGAAATAACTCGAGAACAACTTGATCATTTTGTTCAAAAGTTGTGACTTTCCAAGAATGATATTTACTTGGCTGGAAGAATATGGTGTCTTAGCCCAAGGAACTAAAACAGCATACAGTCACTGAGAGAAGAAATTTGTTAAATTTTTCGACATGCATAATGAATTTGATGATGGTACAGGGATTTTCCTCTAATGTCAAGACATTGGTGATTATTCGTTGACAGAAGTGTTTCTAGCTTAAAAGTAATCCTTTTGCAAGTCGGGAATGATTACCCAGAGATTCTAGTGGGTTATCTGAGGAAGGCAAAAGAGTCATATGATGCCATCAAGATGTATTTTTCTTGATCAGGTATGAGGATTTCAAGAGGAAAGCTGGAGGTGACTTGAAGATCAAAGTTCTTTTTTTGTTTTGTTTTTTTTTCTAACTGGAGTGCAAAAAAGTTACACAAAGGTTTGCTGCTTCTTGTTCTTGTGGGACAGCAGGGCTTGAAATGAGCACTACAGTCAGCATGATTGGCCAGCACATCATGAATGAAGACCAGGGAATAAAAGAGTTTAATACGCACTACTAGTTTTACCTGAGCTATTTGTGTTACTACAACTACATATTAAACTTGGAATCTTCAAAATTTGCATGAAGTCACAAGACCCTGAGGGGCAACCAAACAAGTTGCTGAAAGATACCTTTCCTCAATTAAGTAAAGCAAAGACTAAAGAAAGCATGTTAATAAATTACATGCATGGTTACAAGATTAAACATTTTTCTATAAATGCAGCATATATGGAATATCTTGTAAATCAAAATATAGATGTGATGGAGCAAAACAGATTTCATATTCATAAAGAACACTCTAAAATTAACTATCACCTAAAGTAGTGTTTACTAAAAAATTAGTGTCATGCAGTGTTATAGCTCTTGAGGCTATAGCACAACAGTTCAAGACTGGTTGTCCTTGGAGCTTTTCTATGTTGATAACCTAATTCTCAGCAGAGCCTGTCACTAAGTTATAGAAAAATTCTGAACTTGGAAATATGGTCAAAAATACAAAGGTCAAAATGGCAAAGACCCATGTGCTGGTTAGTAAGGAAGAGCTTGAAATCTCAGTGTCATCTGAGAAGTGGCCTTCTTTAATTTATAGATGAAAAGATACATAAGCACTTGATCAATGAAAGAACTAGTTGCTCAAAATGTACAAACATAAACACATATGTCGATGATACAGATGGCTAACTACATGGGGCTGATAGTTATGTAGGAGACTTAATAAGCACTACAAAGGATTTTAATAAAAGTGTAGTAACTATACTTTTTCTAGTGCAGTTTTAAATAATAAGTGATCTCCAAAAATAACTTCAAAACAAAATTATCTGAAAGCAAATTAAGTAGTAGATATAGCTTGTCTCAAGCTACAAGTATTAGTATTTTAGTGTCAAACAGGAAAGCAAGCAGGGTCATACAAGAAGTTTGCACTTGAAATTCATTTGCATGTAGTCCGTCACTGAATGAGAAAACTGGGAATTCATTGCTGCATGTTGTGATATATGTGATCATATGTTACAAATTTATTATCATTTATGGCTTCCTTTCATTATAACTATTTCAGCTGCCTTAGTACTGGGCATCCTTTGGATGCCAAGAGTAGCACTTTTATTTTGCTATGCATACAAAAAATTATCACCACATTTATTCCATTTTAGATGATTGTACCCATCAAGATTATCTTTTGTAGTTCATAGAGATTGGAGTTATCAGGGAGTTGCTTAATATACTTCTCAGCTCCCTTCTTTATCATTCCCAACATACCAATTACTACTGGTATTATCGTATTATGAAGCTTCCACATTTTTGTGATTTTAATTTGCAGATCTTCATAGTGAGCAAGCTTTTTGCATTCCTTCCTTGAGACATTTTGATCTTGTGGGACAGACATATCTATTAATAGACAAGTTCCTCTGTAGTAGTCTTTAATTACAATGCCTGGTTAATTGGAGTCACTTTTTCTGTCTGTTTGTACTGGGAAGTTCCAAAGGATGGTAACGCCCTCACCATTTACATCCTCTGGATAGTGCCTAAGCCACTTATCATAGAATTTAATCTTGTAGCATTTACAAGCATTCCAGTGGATGTACTGCCCTAGTCTATCATGTCTTATGAGGAACTCCTTTTCAGTGAGGACTGGACAGCCAAAAACAACATGATCAATTGTCTGTGAATTTTCTGCAAATTCTGCATGATGGGTCAGATCCATCTTTAAGGATGTTTGAATTGTAGTTTCTGGTAGATAAGCTCTGATCTTGTGCTGCAATAACAAAACCTTTTGTGTCCTCTTTGAGACCTGTCCCTTGTAGCCATTGATGTGTTAGATTTTGATGAATATCTGCTTTGGACAGGCAGTTAAGGTATTTTCCATGCAGAAGTTTACCTTTCAAGTTGTCTTTGATGTTATTCATGCAAGCCTTCTTTATTATTATTATTATTATCATTATTAAGGCGGCGAGCTGGCAGAAACATCAGCACACCAGACAAAATGCTTAGTAGTATTTCATGTCTTTATGTTCTGAGTTCAAATTCCACTGAGATCAACTCTGCCTTTCATCCCTTCAAGGTTGATAAAATAAGTACCAGCTGAGTACTGGGGTCGATGTAATCGACTATCGCCCTAACCCAAATTTCAGGCCTTGTGCCTTTAAAAGAAAGGATTATTATTATTATTATTATTATTATTATTATTAAGACTGCAAGGTGATAGAATCCTTAGCACCCTGGACAAAAAAGCTTACTGGCATTTTGTCCATCTTTAAAGCCTGAATTCAAATTCCACCAAGGTCAACTTGCCCTTTATCTTTTCAGAGTCAATGAAATAAGTACCAGTTGAATACTGGGTCAATGTAACTGACTTGTCTCCCTGCCCCTGAAAGTTCAAGCCTTGTGCCAATAGTAGAAAGGATTATCATCATCATTAAGGTAGTAGACAGGTATTGTTAGCATGTGTGACAAAATACTTACTGGTATTTCTTCTGGCTTTATGTTCTAAGTTCAAATGACACTAAAGTCAGCTTTGCTTTTTATCTTTTGGGGTCAATGAAATAAGTACCAGTTTTACATGGGGGGGGGGGGGGGGGGCAATGTAGTTGACTATTCTCTTCCCACAAAATTTCAGGCCTTGTGCTTTTACTAGAAAGATTATTATTGTTATTGTTTTAAGTAAATATTCTAAAATTTACTTTTAGCTTCTGTTATAGTAACCTAAACAAGAAGCTTTGTATTTTTAACATTCATTGTATGACTTTTTATATTTTTAACATTCATTATAAGACTTTTTTTTTATGGTGACAGACTCAAATGTAGAAATTAATATGGGTATTTACAGTGGGTATTTTATAACAAAACCTAACTGCTATAAGTGAAAATTAGACTAGATATTTTTCAGGCTAAGACAAACTATGTCATTTTTCAAAGAAAAAAATAGTAAACAAAGAATTCCTCTATTCACAAAAACTACCTCAAACAAGATCAGCAATATCACTGTACTCATCATAATGTCCCACTTATAGTACTGTGCAATAGAGCCTTTCTCTATATGTCTCTGACTGGAGACAATATAGTTATTTAGCTCCAATCAAGCAGACCTGTAGTCAAATAAATTCCAGCCATAGGCATCACCATTTTTTTATCTCTTTTTGCAGGCAGTGGACTGTATTATCTAATGTGTCCTCTGTATCTCACAACAGTAAGGAGTAATTAGGAGATTTAGTTGTTAATGTTGAGTGACTACAAAGAAATTCCCACGTCAAGCAGACATTCATTTATCCAAAAGGTTTGCTCCCTTTAAGCTATTATATTATTTTGAATTTTGTTCCATATCCACATTAATCATATATCTCTAATACTCAGTTCTTTTCTCAACATTGACTCTGGAAAATATGGTTCATCTTTCATAGGCGTAGGAGTGGCTGTGTGGTAAGTAGCTTGCTTACCAACCACATGGTTCTGGGTTCATTCCCACTGCGTGGCACCTTGGGCAAGTGTCTTCTACTATAGCCTCGGGCCAACCAAAGCCTTGTGAGTGGATTTGGTAGACGGAAACTGAAAGAATCCCGTCGTATATATGTATATGTGTGTATATATGTTTGTGTCTGTGTTTGTCCCCCCAACATCGCTTGACAACTGATGCTGGTGTGTTTACGTCCCCGTAACTTAGCGGTTCGGCAAAAGAGATCGATAGAATAAGTACTAGGCTTCCAAAAAATAAGTCCTGGGGTCGATTTGCTCGACTAAAAAGGCAGTGCTCCAGCATGGCCGCAGTCAAATGACTAAAACAAGTAAAAGAGCAAAGTAAGGTCTCTATATAATGTTCTGGAGCCCTGTTCATTAACCAAACTGTTTGTTACATATAAACAGGGGTAATTTGTTCCAAGCCACACCCAAATTCTATATAAAGACATGAAATTATATTTTATTTGTTTATCCATCAATATCATCATCAACATTCAATGTCCATTTCCCATGCTGGCACGGGTTAGATAACCCGACAGGAATTGGCAAGGTCAGGGGGCTGCACCAGGTTCCATAGCCTGTTTTAACTTGGTTTCTATGGCTGGATGCCCTTCCCAATGCCAACCACTCTACAGAATTGCAAATAAATATATGTTTATGTGTATGTAAATGTGTAGGAGTACATTTTCTCAGTTTAGCTTGTGTTGATCCATTGCTATTTTAAGTAAAATATGAGAAATATTATTTTCCATATAAAATATGAAAATTTGCAAGCTACACAAAATGTGTACATGGATATAAACAAACAATGTGTATGTTTTCTCAGCCACTTAAACTATTTCTAATTTGTTGTTCAAATTTCAGATTGGTGGCTGAATATAATTTTCTGTTCATTTAGCTTATCTATTTGTATATGCTCTCCCAGCACTTATGTAGTCTACTTGTGGTTTGTAGTTAGATTTCAAATTGTTATGTTAATGGGCCCCCAGTCACTTCCACATGTGCATAGCCTGCTCATGGTTAACTGATCAAATTTCAACTCATTTTGTGAGTTTAGTTTTCTTCAGGAAAACTATTTGTTATTCAAATTGTTCATTTAGAGAACTCTTTGCATATGGGTACTCCATTATATTCCAAAGCAGTTACTGAAGTTCATTAGTTTTACCATTCATGTTTCACACTACAGTTACATTATATAAATTATCCTTTGTAGAATATTCGCCTTTTTTTTTTTTAATTCAAAAACAAATTTTCTCCAAAAATGTTGGCATAATAAAGTTATTATGTCAACATTGTACCAAATAAAACTAATTAGGTTTGTCTTAGTTACAAAAGTTTTCATTATTAACCACAGTAAATTTTACTTCCAGCAATACTTTCCCAATACCAAAACTCAACCTTTTCCAACAGACATTCAAAGTAATTGTCCCTCTATATAAACAAGACTTAACAAAAATGCTAAAGTATGGAAGGAGTCAAAATTCCTCCACTACGTCACCTTAATATGTTTGTTTTCATGAAATCATTATATATATATATATATATATAGATATATATATGCTTTCCTTAAAATTCGATTTAAATAGATTTAATAAAAACACAAGAAAAGCATCACTGATACTCTTTAGCCCTTTCTTTACCAACCTGACTTAAACTGGCTCTGGCTCTTTAGTATAAATGTCTTGTTTTCATAAGTTTTGAATTCAAATCTTCCACCAAATCACAATTTATGTTCCTAACACTAGCTTAATGATAACGAAGTTATTTTACTAAATTTTTTGTTATATTCAAAATAATTGAAAGAAACAGAGCATCTCAAAATAAATACAGTAACGAAAGGGTTAAATCATATATTTTGAAAAAGTTTAGTTATTATTGCTTTAATTTTCAATTAGCAATAAATATTTCACGTAACTAGCTAAATAAGTTGCATACAAAACAAAATAATGTTAGTGTTAAAACCACAGGCTAAATTACAATAATGTCAATATAATTCTGTAAAAGTCATAATACCATGACAGATTAAGAAATAGGAGTCACAGTACAAACCTTTTTGTTGCTACTGTACTCAAATTTTCTGCAAATTGTGCTAATATAGTTTTCAATCTTTCAAATATTTTTTTCTAACCAATCAAACAACAATCTCAGACTCCAAAACATCTCATCTGAGTAATTTTAGAGAATTATTGGAAAGATTTGATATCAACATGAAATAATAATATTTAAGTAATACTTTAACATGTCCATTACATTAGTAGTTCCAATATATTTAACAGTTGAACATAAAGAAAATAGTAATATCATTAAAAATCCCACAGAAATCTTCTTAATTTTGCAATATATAAAAAACATGAGAATAGTTTAGAAATGAGAAAATTTAAGGAATATTCTTTTCCTGAGAAATAAAAAATATTAGTCTATTAAACATATAATTCTCAAGTGGTACTAACCTCAGAGTTGAAGACGTTTTCAAGTTATTCCTCTGGTTAGTTGTTGAGGAATCATCATTAGAACCTTGGGTTCTTTTTTTACTGGAAACATTTGACTACAGAAAAAAAAGAAAAAGAAAAAAAAAATATGTGAATGATATATAACAATTTTTTGCAATATATTTCAGCATTTAAGAACATGCCAAAAGCATCACTCCCAGTTATATGAAGGTCAAATACTAAAGTCTGAATGACTGTTATAATTTCAAGATTGATTTTTCCAGGAGTGGCTGTGTGCTAAGTAGCTTGCTTACCAACCACATGATTCCAGGTTCAGTCCCACTGCGTGGCACCTTGGGCAAGTGTCTTCTGCTATAGCCTCAGGCCGACCAAAGTCTTGTGTGTGGATTTGGTAGATGGAAACTGAAAGAAGCCCCTCGTATATGTGTGTGTGTGTGTGTGTATCTTTGTCCTCCCAACATCGCTTGACAACAGATGCTGGTGTGTTTATGGCCCCATAACTTAGCGATTCAGCAAAACAGACCAATAGAATAAGTACTAGGCTTACAGAGAATAAGGCCATGCTCCAGCATGGCCGCAGTCAAATGACTAAAACAAGTAAAAGAGTAAAAAGAGTAATCATTTTGTTCTTGCAGTTGAGAAGTACTATAAAGAGAAAAATATTTCATTTAAGATACTGTTTATTTTTTACAATGCTCCTGGTCACCCATAAAACATTGTTGATTTTCATCCTAACATCACCATCATATATCTACTCCTAACTGCAACATATGGACCAAGCTATCTTTTCTAACTTCAAGTATTGCTACCAAAGATGCGTACCTAGGCAGAGTGTGGCAACAACAGAAAGGAAGGAAGGCACCACACTGTGATTTTTGGAAGATGGGCAATAGTTCAAAGGCCATTCTTAATATCAATTCTGCATGGACGGATGTATCAGAAATGTGTATGAATGCCATTTGGAAGAAACTGTACTCTCAATTTGTGGATGATTTCAGGGGTTTTGACATTTGTGATGTGAACAAAGAATTGGTGGCATTGTCAAAAGAATTGAATATGGGTTTGGAGGAGGAAGATTTTGAAGCACTGATTGATGCTGACAAGCAACTACTCAAAAATGAAGAATTGATGGAGTTGCTAACAAGAAGATGCACAACTGAAACCAGAACCATGGCGCTTCATTAAGAAAATGCAGCAAGCTTTTCTATATAAAGAGAAATCACTAGCCCTTTTCGAGGAGCTGGATCCTAATGCTGAGCACTTTACTAAAATTATTGGGATTGTTCATGATGCTTATGCCCTTAGAAGGTTATCATGGATGACAAAAATAGTAAAACCATTCACAGTACCCAAGACAAATTTTTGCTGCATATTGAAAGTCGATGGCCTGAAATGAAAACGTCTGAAGACAAATAGATTCCTTCAGCTTCAATGTCAACACTGTAACCCATGCTTCTCCTCCAACTTTCACTTCTCGCCAATCAAGCACATTAGTTTATCTTTCTTTTTATTTTTGGTTCTTTTCTAAGCTTTTCTTAACATTATCTTTTTTATAATTTTTATTTAAATAGTTAATGTATAGTATTTTATAGTGACTGGAAGTCCTTTTTACTGAATTTCAATGAATTGTTGAATGTCTTTTGTTTTGTGTTATGTCATTTTTCGAGTTAAATAATCTGTCCCGAAACCTATTACCAACCTATATTGTGGTGTGTTTGCATATCATCATCATCATCATCATCATCATTTAGTGTCGGTCTTCCATGCTAGCATGGGTTAACAGTTTATCAGGGGCTGCACTTTACACAATGGACTGCCAGCATTGGCAGGGTCACCAAGTAACTTACAAGACAAAAATCCTTTGAAAGGAGGGTGATATTGAAAGAGGTGTCTTTGTGCTGTACGTATGTATGGTGAAGCAACAGGAAAAAGAGAACTCAAGATGAGTATATATATATTTATTATCAATATTTACCAGAAGTAACAGAGTGACTCAAGGTCTGATAATTTCATGTGTTTGATAAGTGCCAATGCATGAAACTCTTGGGCCTTGAGGCACTGTTACTTCTGCTAAATATTCATAAATATATATACCTACCCATGCTAGCATGGAAAGTGAATGCTAAATGGCGATGATGATGATTATATATATATATATATATATATATATAGATATTATTTACACACATATATACATATGCATTTATACATACATTTATATATATATATATATATGGTGTTCAGGCTAACTTTGATAATTTTATGTCTCCTCTTTTCAAGAACAATTTGATATATTGTTGAACAGTCAATGGTGTTGGAGAATATAAAGAATGAAAAATTGTAGCTGAGAAAAAGTTAGCTGACATGGAGGGTTGGAAGCCATCTGAATAATTGAAAAAAAGTTAATTGTATCATCTTGATTCATGCCAGGTATCAAAATGTCGACATCATGATGGCGTTTTCAGTCTCATTAATAACACTTGCACCATTTCTGCTCCACTGGTCATTACCTGCAATACCTCTGTTCTGACTGCCCATGCACAGAGGGCCCCTGGACTTCTGCCTTTGTCTGGGGCAGGAATTAATTATCTCTCAATACTTCAGTCCCTCAGTCTAAATTCTACACTCCTTTTCATTAAACCTCTCCTTCACACACTTACACAACACCCTCCTCTTACATTCCCACTGTCTACTTAACTTCTACCCCACACCATGTTCAAACAGTATATACATACATCTACATGTATACACACATTTACACATGTACAAACATACAAAGAACACAAGCACATTATAGCTACACACACACACATGGGTTAGTTTCAGTTTCTGAGGCAGATTTTCTACAACTGGATGTCCTTCCTGCCATAATGAAGTATTACTTCCCCATGGCCAACATGTTCTTGCAGAATATTGGAAATAAATTACACTACTTGTTTGACAGACATTTATTTACAACTATTACACAATGTCAAGACAAGGAAACACAAACACACACATATATAAGACTGGCTTCTTTCAGTTTCCATGTACCAAATTCAACAAGGCATTGGTCAACCCAAGGCTACAAAAGAAGACTCTTTCTCAAAATGCCACACAGTGGGATGAACCCAGAACCACGTGGTTGGGAAGCAGACCTCTTACCACACAGCCATGCTTGCACTTCCAAAAAGCCACACCTGCAGATGTGTGTGTGTGTGTGTGTATGTGGACATGTGCTGCTCAGTATTCACACATATAGACATTCATATAAACAATCATACATGGAGTTGAAATACTATCAGTTTTCTTTGACTACCTCTAGCTCAGAACAGTGTTTACCTGCTCATTTTTCACATGATCAGATTAACTTACCAATCTGCTCTAATTACATCACCCACTTCACACAAACACCAGAGAAAACTCAATACGCTGAAAATACAATGAACATCACTACTATAGATAGATGCAGAACACTATTGTAACTGCTTCAACATCATCATCATCATTCAGTTCTATATTTAAGAGATGAGGAATTATTTATATTATTTACATTTGACGGATATTCGTCCTCATCTTGTTTGTTGTTAACACAACGTTTCGGCTGATATACCCTCCAGCCTTCGTCAGGTGTCTTGGGGAAATTTCGAACCTGGGTTCTCATTCCTATCGATGTTACTATTATTATTATTATTATTATATTATTATTATTATTATTATTACTATTATTAATCAGGTCGCTGCCGTGAATCGAACTCGGAACCTTGGGGTTAGTAGCCCGCGCTCTTAACCACTACGCCATATAATAGACAGGGAACAACACTGGAAAATACGAAAACTAAAAGAAGCAGCATATGTGCTAGGACACAACAACCTCCTAAGCAGACCAAGTGCAGATATGAATAGCATATGGGAACCGGTATTGAGGAAGGATAGAAAAATAATAGATTTATAAGCTTAAAATTCACCCCATAATTGCCCACGGGCATATGGCGTAGTGGTTAAGAGTGCGGGCTACTAACCCCAAGGTTCGAGTTCGATTCACGGCAGCGACCTGATTAATAATAGTAATAATAATACAATAATAATAATAGTAACATCGAGAGGAATGAGAACCCAGGTTCGAAATTTCCCCAAGAGGGTATATCAGCCGAAACGTGTTAACAACAAACAAGATGAGGACGAATATCCGTCAAATGTAAATAATGTAAATCATCATCATTTAACGTGTTTTCCATGCTGGCATTGGTTAGATGGTTTGACTGGGACTGGTAAGCCAGAAAGCTGCACCAGGCCCCAGTCTGATTTGGCTTTATTTCTACAGATGGATGTCCTTCCTAACACCAACCATCCCAAGAGTATAGTGGGTGCCTTTTACAAGTCACCAGCACCCACAAATCCCGATTTTGACATGTCTTCTCAAGCACAGCAAATCGCCAAAGATTTCAATCACTTGTCATCACCTCCGTGAGACTCAACATCCAAAGATCATACTTCACCACCTCATCCCAGGTCTTCCTGGGTCTAACTTTTCCTCAGGTTCCCTCCACAGTAAGAGAGTGGCACTTCTTTACACAGCTGTCCTCACCCATACACATCATGCTATTCAATTCACACCGCACTACACAACCCTTGTGAGCCTTCTTTTCTCTATGTAAAGGAAATTGAACATCTCTCCAATAGAGGCACAAGCATACTAATGTGCTACATGAAATATTCTTAAACATGATAAATATTCTACTTTATTTTATTTGATCCCATTTCATTTCATTTTCTTGGAAAATTTAAAATCGATTTGCACCTGCATATAAATAAACTAAGGAAAAATTGCTTCAATTCTTTTGACTCATCTGCATTATCATCAGTTGACGTCTGTTTTCCATGTTGGCATGGGTTTGACTAACCTTAGTCATTATTACCAATATAATATACTGTACACAACCCAAAACATTTATATATATATATATATATATATATATATATATATATATATATATATATATATATATATAAAATAAAAACACAAATGAGTTACACAACAACTGTTTCAGATGCATTTTTTATTGATGAAGGATTCAATTACATTATGGAAAAACTGTTTTCTCCAGGTGAATTAAAAATTTCAAATTTAGTTTGTAGAATAAGTAGAATGTGAATTAACCCATTCGTTTCAGCATCAATGAAAAGAGTTTGAAATACCAAGGTTCAGCTAGATTTCATAGGGTTATGGGTCATAAAACAATCAACAGATAATGTTACATTAAATTATTTGTTTAAACAGATTGCCAGAGATAAAAGATAAGAGGAAGAAAGAAAAAGAGAGGGAAGTGAGGCTAGATGAAGGTTTATCAGCATAGTGTGTATAGTCAAAACAAATGTCTTGGTGTTGAAAGAGAAATTACTACTAACCTATTGACAATCAAACTGGAACCTTTATGACAACACATACTTGCATACACTCATACTAGTCACACTTACAGTTTTTTTATACTTCATTTATTTTTCAAAATTAAGATAAACAAAGTTCTTTTTTAATCCAAAATATACTCTCCTTCATTTTCTACAATGCTCTTCCATCTATCTGGTAGACCTGCAAGGCTCCTCTTCCAAAATTTGCTTGTCCATGATGAAAAATACTCCTCCAGTACTGTTCTGACCTTGTCTAGAGAATTCATATTTTTTCCATACAAATGATTCTGAAGACTGCGGAATAAATGATAATCAGATGAGGCAATGTCTGCCAAATATGGTGGGTGGGGCATTGCTTCCCTTTCAAACTGCTCCAACCTTTGTAATGTCATCCTCGCTATATGTGGCCAAGCATTATCCTGATGTAAGAACATCTTTCATCTTGAAACCAAAAATGGTCATTTTTCTTTTAGTGCTGACTTAAGCCATTCAAGCTGCTCACAGTAGATCTCCTTTGTTACTGTTTGGTTTGGGTTTAAAAGTTCAAAGTGGACTAAACCTTTCATATCCCACCAAATAGATAACAACACCTTACATGGGTGCCGGTGTTTCTCCTTTCCCTACCTAGTGTCTTCAGTGCTTGACATTTTTATATAGAGAACCCATTTCTTGTCACCAGTCACTATTTGGTCCAAAAAACATTCATTTATGAAACACTAGCAGAGATACCCGGCGTTGCCCGTGTTACATGCAATTGAAAAATGAGACTTTTCTGTTATATTTTCTGTAAGGAACTGGAATACATATGATTCGAATTTCATCAAAATTGCACATGAGGGTTCTTTCCCTCTTTACACACCCTAAAAAATTCTAATCATGAGACATGTATCCCATACTATTGATCTTTATGCACATATTCCAAAATTTCAGTCTTCTGGAACCTGTGAAAAAGATTTTGCTCCTGCAAAATAGAGCTCATGGAGCTCTAAAATGTGGGAATGAAGGCCCCTATTGGGGGTGGGGGTGTTAATGTCAACCAGAGAAGTTGAATTGTTGGGAAATGTTTTTACTTGGGTCTTATAGTATGCCTGTATATATGTGAGAGTATAGTCTCACTTTAATAGTTTCAGTATGAAATTGAAAATATTTGAAATTACAGTAGCGACATGTTATTCTTTCACTTTTGACAGGTAATACTGAAATAGTGGAATAGTTTCAGTGTTAGAGTGAAAGTATCTGACATTACAGTAGAGTGATGTTATTGTTTCATTTTTGACACATAATACTGAAATAGTGGAGGAGATAAGATATTGCTGTGAGCTCGAACTATGCAGGAAGTTAAAAAATTCTTTGGCCTAAGACACTACATGGACCTTAAAAGAATTTTGCTCCTGAAAAATGGAGCTCATGGAGCTGAAAATTGTGGGAGTTAAGGCCCCTATTGGTGATGGGTGTATTAATGTCAACCAGAGAAGTTTAATTGTTGGGAATCTTTTTAACTTGTGTGTAATATGTATTGTTTGAATTTCTTTAAAATAGGAATTATATGTATGTTCACTGGGTTTGTAAAAGAGAGCAAAGCTACAGGAAACCAAAAGACGAATGATCACGATAATCAGTCAGCTACCCTAGCCTAGTCGTTACTACTCCCCAATGTAGGATTCCTCACCATACAGTTGACAGGTACAGCTTTAAGATGCATTATGGATCTATAGCAATTGGAAGGGCATGACTCAATAGAAACAACAATGTGTGACGTTTGGAGTAAAGGGAAATGAAAGTGTCGCCTCTGGAGTTTGCAAATGACCACTCTACCGATAGGTAACTGGGCAGAAAATATTTACAATCAATAAATGTCTTCGAACAACCAGTCACTCATCTGGGAAGGCCTTGAAATCAATGTTACCAACTGGGGACTATATGTGTCGCAGTAGTAATAAAAAGACTCAAAGGAGGTCTGCAACGAAATAATTTTACTCATCACTTTGCAAGTGAATCAGTGGAGGCAAAGATGAGTCTCATTTACTTGACAATTTATGCCCCACATTGCTGAAATCACAATGTAAGTATATCTGAAAGGATAGTCCTACACTGTTGTACCGTTGAATTACAAATAATGCTCATCTGTTATGTTCGGGTAACCCTATAGCTACCAATGGTACAACTGTATTCGTCTTTGCTTAGGAAAAATGACTAAATTGTGGGTGTGAAGTCCCCATGAAGGGGTCTTTGTAACTTCTAAGAAGAAAAATTTTTAGAAATATTATTTTATTTGTGTGTAATCTGTATAGTTAAAATTTCATCAACATCAAAAATATATGAATTTTCATGGGGGTTATGGCCATTATGCATAGAATATAATTTCCAAATTTCTTAAAGATCCATTCAATACTTTTGACGTAGTTTTGGATAAGAAAACAAATTACTAATGTGTGTGTTTGTGTGCATGGGTGTATATATGCATGGGTGTATATATGTATAGATATCTGTATGCATTTATATATGTGTACATATTAGATGTACACCTATATATATACATCTACACACATGTATACATATAGATCTATATCTATATATATATATCTATACATATACGTGTACATATACATGTATATGTATACATCTCTCTCTGTATATATATATATATATATATATATATATATATATACACACACCATTAAAGTGAAAGTATCTGTCATTACAGTATCGAAATGTGATTGTTTCAGTAGTTAGTGGAATAGTTTCATTTTTAAAGTGAAAGTATTTGACATGAGTGTTTTTGTTTCACTTTTGACACGTAATACTTAAATAGTGGAGGAGATATTATGTTGCCGTGGGCTCGAACTCTGCGAGAAGTTAAACATTTTCTTTGACTAAAACACAACCGGAACCCTAAGTAAGACGTGTAAAATTTGAATGAAATTGGTTGTGTAGTTCTCGAGTTTTAGGGAAACACACACACACACACACACAGACAGACAGACATTCTAATTTTTGTATATATAGATGACAGCAAAGAAGTGCACACATTCAGTCTCTACACATGATTAGACTCAGAAAGTTTGTGAGGAACCTATTGATCCAATTTGCTTTCCCGATGGCACACAGATGTTGATGAATGGTTGAATGACCAAATCCAAGATTCTCTGCTAGTACCTCAACAGTTTTGATGGGATTTTGTTCCACCAAGAATTGCAGGACATCCTTGTTCAGCTCTACAGATCTTCCAGGACAAGGCACGCCTTCTAGGCTGTAGTTTCCGGCTTGGAATTTCTGGAACCACCGTTGACAATATCTCACTCTTATTGTCCAATACCTCTATACTGCATTAATATTCCTTGCACTTTCCATTGCATTGTTGCATTTATTGAACTCAAAGCAAAATATGCCAGATATACTCCTTTGTCATTTCCATTATAGCTTTGAAAAAATAACTGTTAAAATCGAACTGCACCTTTCAAATCATGCATTAAGAATCATGTACTCATCAGGATATGAAAACAAGATAATTTGGAGAATATCCAAGGAATGAAAAATACCCCATAAAATGTAAATAATAGGAGTGTAAATAACAAGAGTGGCTGTGTGGTAAGTAGCTTGCTTACCAACCACATGGTTCTGGGTTCAGTCCCACTGCATGGCACCTTGGGCAAAGTGTCTTCTACTATAGCCTCGGGCTGACCAAAGCTTTGTAAGTGAATTTGGTAGACGGAAACTGAAAGAAGCCCGTCATATATGTGTGTGTATATATATATATATATATATATGTGTGTGTGTGTGTGTGTGTGTGTGTGTGTGTGTGTGTGTGTGTGTGTGTGTGTGTGTGTGTGCATGTTTGTCTCCCCAACATCGCTTGACAAGCGATACTGGTGTGTTTACTTCCCCATAACTTAGCGGTTCGGCAAAAAAGGCCGATAGAATAAGTACTAGGCTTACAAAGAATAAGTCCTGGTGTCGATTTGCTCGACTAAAGGTGGTGCTCCAGCATGGCCACAGTCAAATGACTGAAACAAGTAAAAGAGTAAAAGAGAGAGACAGTAATAATACAAGAATTTAAAGATATAGAAGAATAATGGAAAGAATATAAATATAAAACAATAAAAAATATAACATATTGTGGATGAATTAAAGTCTGCATTAAGGTTAATGATTCTACTATGCATAATAACTTGCATCCTATTAGAGGTTATAACAAAATTGGAAATAAAAATAAATATAGGAATATTAAGGATAATTCTAATATCCTCAGTAGTGGGCTTTATAAATGGGAATGATAGCAATAATAGTATTAATGATAACAAGTATATAACTAGTGAATCACAAGCTAAGTACTCTGGTGGAATTTTGACTCACAACACTACAACATGTAATGGAAGAAATAGGCTTAGAATTCATAATTATTCGGATAACTCTACTGATTATTGTTAGTCAATATAGTAGCAATAGAAGTCATGATCCATCAAAATAAAAATTATAAAGCTAGGCACTAGGACAGGAAAATGATACAGATTACATAATGATAATGTAGCTTGATACAACCCTCCTTGGAATTACACAACTGCTAAGCTTTCTGAAAACTTGTTTGATTTGCGAAAAAAGAACTTAACCCCATCTAATGAGCACCATCAGTTATATAGTAAAAGGAAAATAATCTTATTCTACTCTTTTTAACCTTGGGGATTATAATGGCAAGAATTAATAAGCAAAATAATTTAGCCCGTGACAACAACCAGGATGTAATAAATAGAAGTATGAATGCTAGGCAATTTAGTGGTATGATTAGTACAGTCCTAAACTGTAACAGACAAAATAACAAAAATGGAAGTGTTGGTAATAATACATTTAATGTTAACAACAATAACAGTAATGATAGTAATGGCAGTAATAATATTCTGTCTTAGTAATTCTTCTCTAAACTGAATTTTAAAATTTTAATTGACCTGAGGAAAACAGTTTTTTCCTGATGTAATTCAAGTATCCATCAATAAAAAATGTATCTGAAATAGCTGTCAAACCTTTATCCCATTTTTACCTCCACTTTAGCAAAGGTATTGTTTTCAGTGGTGTTTGTTTGTTTGTTTGTCCACAGACAAGATATCTCAAGAACTGCTGGATGTTTTCGGATGAAACTTTCAGGGATCTTTAGCCTTGTGACTGGCACAAACTGATTAGAATTTGGGATCAATCCAGTACCGGACAAGGATTCTGGATTATTTTTCCTGTTTTTTTATTTCAGATATTTTCATTTTAAAAATCATCATTGGCTAATCGTTGAGAGGCTGTTCATGTTCCAGTTGCAGAGGTTTGCACTCTCTGAGTGCTCTTATTGTTCCTATTTTATGTAAACACAATACCTGAAACCTTCCCTATGTTGGATCTGGAATTTACATTGGATTGTGAAACTGCATGCT
Source organism: Octopus bimaculoides (assembly GCF_046866305.1). Classification (NCBI taxonomy): domain Eukaryota; kingdom Metazoa; phylum Mollusca; class Cephalopoda; order Octopoda; family Octopodidae; genus Octopus; species Octopus bimaculoides. The sequence goes on from NC_142946.1 coordinate 26,092,283, forward strand.
GGTTTGCATGGTAATATGTATATCTAAACATGTGTGTATATTTGTGTGTGCATGTATGTGTAAGTATATGAATATGTCTATATGCATGGGTATATATGGGTGTTTGTATATGGTATATACAAGAACATACAGATCTCAGCTCTCACTTGGTATCCTTAATATTAAAATGTCTTCATTCAAACAAATCCTATATATAATTAATTATTGGTGTTAGGAAGGGCATCCAGCCGTAGAAAACCATGCCAAATCAGACTGGCGTCTAGTACAGCCTTCCAGCCCAGTCAAACCTTCCCAACTCATGCTAGCATGGACAACGGACATTAAATGATATATATATATATATATATATATATCATTTAATATATATATATATATATATATATATATATATATATATATATATATATATATATATATATATATATATATATATATATATGTATGTATGTACATATATACAAACACACACATATATATGGAGTGGTAAATACTGGTTATTTGTAGAAAACATTTTAAGTTTTAAATTGTACTTGCTTCCTAACATGGTTCCAGGTTGCGTGGAACCTTAGGTGAGCGTCTTCTATAGCCTCAGGCCGACCAAAGCCTTTTGAGTGGATTTGGTAGACAGCAACTGAAAGAAGCCTGTTGTGTGTGTGTGTGTCTTCATCCCCCATTACCACTCAACAACTGGTGTTGGTATGTTGATGTCCCTGTAACGTAGCGGTTCGGCCCAAGAAACCGATGGAATAAGTATCAGGCTTAGTAAATAAATTAAGTACTGGGGTCGATTCATTCAACTAAAAGTTCTTCAAGGTGGCACCCCAGTTTGGCCACAGTCTAATGACTGAAATAAGTTAAAAATAAAAGATATACATGTATGCATAAATCTTACACATTTGAAGTTTGCTGTTGTCTCGGTATTATGCACATAGAAATGTGGAAGAGTAAATATTCAAGCCAAGCAAAAATTGGATAGACATTCTCTCTTTGTTTCAAATACTATTTTTTGGACCTGTCTATCTCTGTCCCTTTTACATGCATGACTAGTCAACATTTAGATCAAAACTATTTGGAAAGAACTGCAGTACTTGCACCTTCCCACTTCTAAGTAGTTTCATCAATGAACTAATAGCAAGTGTATTCCTAAATTTTCAAGTCCACCAAAAAGACTATAAAGACAAAAATTGCATTTCATGAGATTCACAAACTTTTATCTATAGACTCAACTCCAGAACATGCAACAATGTCAGCTTAAGGGGTATTTGAGGACACTCAATTACCAGGGTCTCTGCACACCAAAAGTTTTTATTTATTTCAGATCGTCATGGTAAATAAAATGCTAACACAAGAAATGAAGACATGCGCTCATACCATATATGTTGACAGCAGCAATTTAGAAATTGCCAACTTTCTAAATGTTGCAAGATCTTTTGGATACAAAGTTTAGATAGAATTGGAAACCACTGGTAGAAATGTTTCAAATATATAAAAGACAAAAAACATTCTAAATTTAGTCGCTGCAATTCATCGATGATATACTCTGAAAAATCAATGAAGGTTATCACTAAAGAACTTCAGGTGTCAGAGTTGATTATCAAAATGCAGTGCTTGAGGACATTCAATACAAGTTGTATGTACAGAACAAAGGCAAATTCAAGTCTCTGCAAGAAAACCGTTTGATGTGTGCCAAGCAGTTAAGTTTAAAAACCATCACAAATATGGCATGCTTTGGTTCTTACCTGGTAGGAAAAACTTCAACCAAGACCAAAAGACTGACAGGGGATATGATACATGATTATGTGCAGATCGTTCTGATGTCCCAAAAACAACACTCACTAAGTTTCTAGCAACTGTGATGGTTTCAAGAGTGGTGAGCAGCAAAGTCATGTCATACCATCTCACATCTTTCCACAGGACTTTA